>NW_024541077.1:0-10044 GCF_016647625.1 Suillus subalutaceus
CCGAGATTCAGTACTCGGTACTTGGTATTCGGTAGTCAGTACTTTCGAGTCTCGAATTTTGAGTTTTGTTTCCAATCTTTTGTCTCGCATGCCGAGTGCCGAATTCCGGGTGTCGGGTGTCAGTACTCGGTTCTCAGTACTCGGTACTCGGTGATTCGAGTCTCGAGACTTGTGTGACTCGTGATTTACAAATCGACATTTGAAACTTGTGATTTCTGAGAACAATGTGTATTATCTTATGTATTTCTGTACTCATTTCACCGACTACCGAGTGCCGAATCTCGGGTCTCGGGTCTCGGTATTTCAAGACAACAAAAATGTATATCATCTTAAATTTGAATTTTCTTAACTCGAGCCTCGAAACTCGTAAAAATGTACAATACCTAGGCCTATCTGTCTATATGATATGTATCTGGGCCCACCCGTCTATCTAATACATAATTCACCTCACCCTTGGCCCACCCGTCTATCTAATATTACCCGACGTCGGCCCACCCATCTATGTAGAATTCCCCACGTCGGCCCACCCGTCTATCTAATATGACCCCACGTCGGCCCACCCGTCTATGTAATAAATAATTCCGCTCACCCTCGGCCCCACCCGTCTATCTGATATTACCCCATGTCGGCCCACCCGTCTATCTAATAAATAACTCACCTCACCCTCAGCCCACCGTCTATGTAATAAATAATTCCCCTCACCCTCGGCCCACCCGTCTATCTGATATTACCCCCACGTCGGCCCCACCCGTCTATCTAATAAATATTTCACCGCTCCCTCGGCCCATCCGTCTACAAAATAATACTAATACGTCGGCCCCACACGTCTATATAATACTATTGCTATACATCTCTCCTCAGGTCTATAATATATGTCAATCCTACTCTACATATTACCCACATGGGCCCACCCATCTCCATAATAATATTTCTCCCGGCCCATCCGCTATCGTCGATTGATATATATAACTCAGCATAGATGGGCCCACCCGTCTCCATCGGAAATAATATGCCTCCCGGCCCACCCGTCAACATCGGGAATATACATAACATCGGCCCATAATCCGCTGGCCCGTATTACACGGGATATTATGTAGGTCGGGTGACCCGTATAATACGGGATTTGTCACTGAAGGGGCTCATTCGCCGTCAGACCATTCATCAATGCAGCATTTAGCCTGCAGCTGACAATATCACCATCTGAAGCCAACAGACAATAGCATGACTTACTGCGGTGTACACCAAGGCCAGGGCTGGCATTGGAAACGGCGAAAAAAACTTCTTGAAAACGATTCCTTCATCCTTCTTGTTGCGGTACCAGAGTAAATTTGCCGCTTGCTGATTTAACCTCGACCGGAAGAGGCCACTGTGAGGGACATTGTTCTTTTTGTCCCCGAGGTCCTTCCAACCAAATATAAGTACAAAACATGACTCAAGATATCATTAACGCACCCGGTAAACACAAGCCAAATTTATCCTTGAGCTGACGGGCACGTTTGCGATTCCTACACTTGATGGACTCCCGATTGGTGGACTCAAACCCATAGATATTCTCAACGAGCGGCCGAACCTTCGCTTTCACCTCACTGGTGAGATGCGATGTGCGCTGGGTAATCTTAAACAAGAAATTAGGCAGATGAATTAATAGAAATCGATCACGTACCATCTGTATGATCTTGCCATTGAATCCCATCTCCATCTCATAACAGCTACATGCCTCCTTCCAGGCCTCCTTCGCCCACACGACTTGAGTCATGCGATCCGGATAGGCATACTCGGATGCGAGCCGGGCACAAAAATGGCTGATCGCATACTTGATGAGTTGCTGCACCGCTACTTTGTAATCATGGGCTGCTACACGGCCCTTACTCTGACGAATCTTGCGTGGAAGTCGCTGTTCACCTTGCTGTGGGAAGGCGAATCTTCAGACTCGCGCATCCGTTTATGACTCTGTGTGCTGTCACCCTCATCATCTGAGGGTGGCAGCCACACACGCTTCAAGTGGTGCAAATCTACAAGATCAATCAGCTGCCATTCAAGTGTATGATACTGAACCACTCACCCTCATAGTTGTTACCCTCACCATGGTATGTCTCTCCACTGGTGAACACATCATCTTCGTCGTTGTCAAACTGCCCGCCATCGTCATTTTGCTCGCCATTGGTCAAGTCTATGTCGTCACCTATGGACCCATTGGACTGCACCTGTCGAAGTTGGATGAGCTCGTTGGCACGTGCCACTGTCAGCTTCCGTGGCACAGGTTGGAGCTTCAACATAATGATCAGTGCCCCTAAAATTGAGGCAAAGGCAATGAGACTTACACTGAGACCATTGGACCTCTGTTCACGATCGCCAAAACCAGACTCCTTAAAAACAAGGCATCAACGTCAAATATATGTTATAACATGCGGCTGACTCACCTTTGTAAGAGGGTCTTCCTGCCAGCCCCCAGACACAGATGTTCTGGACAGAGCTGGTGTATGTACCTGTGTGATGTGTTTTGGCCGTGGGGGTGTACTTTTCTCATGGGGGGACCTTGCTGAACCAGGGACGCAGATCTAGTGGACTGTTGGATGGTACACTACCTCTGGACAGGGCGATAGCCTGCGTTGAAAACTGTGTGCCGTCATGTGTACCTGAAAATAGTTAGGTGGCAGGCAACCGATGCAACAGTCAACAACACACCTCTGTCCCACACGATTTTTACAGGTGGCCTTAATTTTTTCTTGACCACTTGGGTGGCGGCATGCCTCACAGTGTTCTTGGTCCTCCTCGACTAGGTACAATATAACGATATAGTTAGTGATAGAATTGGTAGTACATAAGAAATGGCATACCTGGTACAGAGCCTTCTCTGAAGGGCGGCGGTTGCGGCGTTGACGCTGAGAGGGAGCTGAATCAGTATTGTTGAGAATATTACTCAGTGCTTGGCGAGTAGGACCAGTGGAAGACATTCTGGATGTAGATTGAACGTGAGGATGAGACAATCTAAATTTTATGAGTATGAGGGGGCACAGCGCACCTTTTTTCTATCATCACATCCTTTATAATGACGCATCGCGTCTGCAGACCACGATCAACAATCAATGCGCAACAACACGCTCGCGTCAAGTCATGTGCAAACTGCAATCTTGAGGGATCGCACTGATCTTGAGGAAAAAAGTTTGATGTCCGATGGATGACAAGTCAGCCAGGTGAGACTCGATCGAACTGTCACTTATGGGTCGGCTTTTTTGGCTTGTGAACCTTGAACCTCCTGCTCGACCATACCATCATGCACCGCTGCAATTTTTGCCTCAAAGGCAACTTCCAGAGTGCAAGGGCCGTTAGCCTTCATATAAGCTGGACTGTAGCCTGTAAGCAACACATGGACCAGCTGCGCAACCATGAGCAAGCCACACAAGAGGCCACACCCAACAACAACCAACCTGAGGATGTCTACTTCGATGGAGACATACCTTGGAGTTTGATGGCCAGGGGGATGTTATACTGGAAGGGCCACAAATACAGGAGCATTGTGGTGTCCAAGTCGAAGAAGTAGAAGGATGAGGAGGAAAGGATGTGGATGCGATTCGTCCAGTCATACCCAGGGCAAGTAGCGCAAATGCTCGGCTGCGCAGAGAGTATGTTCCATGACATCAGAGCCCAACAAGAGGCTCAAGGTCTAGACCCATGGGCGCCATTTACGGACGCAGGGGAATGGGGACTTGTGAAATGGTTGGTACCCCGTGTGGGCCAAAATGCAATAGATGAGTTCATGAAAACTACCAATTGTAAGTCAGTAATTCAGCCCGATTCACAACATACTCACCAATGCACCATCAGAAATCCAATGCTGAAATTTCATTGATATATAAACAATTATAGCATGTAAAATCGGTACAATAAGCGCAATGATGATAGGTCACTTTGTTAAGTCGTATATGGTAGGATAGACATGGCAGGACGCGCCAAATATACAAGGGTGAGATTTCACTTATCAAGGTTCCATCAATATATATATATTTGCCATTGCCTTGCAATCCCGGTACATTCATGGACTGTAGTCTCTTTGATTATAATGTATGCTTGTCCTGACGAACTCTCAAAATATCATGATGATGATGGGGATTGTAGGGAAGTGTCTGCATGGCAAGGAAGTTAAGCAGTATATTTGTGACATTCCATCAACTCTAGTATCTGAGCATACAATGGGTGCTTGTGTTTATGTAACATACAAAATTACACCAAAGAGATGAGTGTCACAAACCATGTCCAATTGGCATCATTCTTAAAAGTATTTCCCACAAATGCACTTCTGCACTTGTGACCGATAAAATCATGCGTGACACATTTGGAGCAAGAATCTCAAAAATGACATACACTATAACTGTAGTGTCAGGCAGCCAACAACAGTTCGTAGTTTACCGAGATGATATCGTTACATCGAAACTATCTGGATTGGCATCACCAGTAAAATCATAGAGGATCTGAGTGGATGTTATGATCAGGTTTCAGTCTTGAAGACTCTGCACAATATCGGCATCAAAAGCTAGATAATGGTTAACATGGATTGGTCTTAGCTCTCGCCATGTACAGGTCAACTACTACAGATGCCAACTGTATGCTACACACTCAAGCTGCCACACCAGGGACTGAACCCGACTCTTTCATTCTTGCCCGCCTTTCTCGAATCCTTGCCAGCGCACTATTCTTTAACAAGTGGACGTTGAGCAGTCAAATACGAAGGAAAAATTTGCCTATAAAATGTAGGATCAGCAGGAACGAATGTATTACTTCCAAGCCACCAATCACCTATTCCACCAGACGACGAGGTCGTCCACCTCTTGTTTCTCCTCTGGGTCTTTGAAAATATCTAAGATGGAGTTGTAGAACCGTTCAGAGTCAGTGACTGTCTGTACGTGAGAACACAGGGGATGAGGTAAGGGCAAATTGGACCTGGAAGGAATGTTCAATCAGAGAAAAGTAAGGATCCGAAAGATAGACTCCCTGCATTGCAATATATGTGATGGACGGCAGAGTAACTCTTGTCATTCCGTGAATTCAGGCATTGCCTGAACGAGTTGCCCTTGGTTCTCTATCCACAGAACTGGGGGACGTGAAAACGTGTTTATATGCCTAAGAATCTTGTTGAGTACAAAGAAATTTAGAAGCGACGCGGAGCTTATATCATACGCAGACTAGCAGGGCGCTTCGAAATAAGCCATTCCACGGATCCTCCAAGTCATAATGGTAGTCGGCATATAAGAACAATGACCATTGGTCCCAGTCACAATCATTTCACCACTTTGTAGCTTGGTTTTCGTCCTGGACCCCATCAGTCTTTATGCCATAGACAAGGGCATATCACTTACTCTAGGTTGGACCAGTCAAGGCCAGCAGGACAGAGCAACGCGCCTGTCCGTTCATGATGAAAACCGCGGTCAATTTTCACGTTGCGAGTAAGAGGAGGAACAAGGCTCTGTCCCTTTGGGGTGATCCAGTCGAGCACACTGCCCTTGAGACTTTTGGTGTCGTCACCTCTTGCTCCAGATGCACCTTTGGTGAGCTGATGATATGTGGGATAAGTCATTAACTCGGGACATATAAACTATGACACTTGCTAACTCTGCAATGAGGTCAACCTCATCATCTCCACCTTGCATCAACTGCTCTTCCAGGCCTGCTACAGACTTGAGGAGCTCTTGAAAATGCTCGCGCCGTTCCCTGAGAAAATACACATGATTAGACGCACTGCACATAGTGCTGTAGGAAAATAAAATACTCTGCGGTGAAGTTTTCATCTGGAGTCCCTGCCAATTCTCCCATCCGTAAAATTCCATTGGTGAGAAGGGCTTGGAAGTTGCACAGAGCATGGATCATTCGCCTGAAATGATGTCCGTAGTGTACCAACGGATCAGTTGCGCTCCTGTATTACAATCCCAGAGCATCAGTAGCAATCGCCTGCTGCAAGTATAAAATCACTCACGGCCTTTTCCTGAGACCGAGTTGAAGGGCATCAACCTGTTTGCGATGTTGGCCGCAAGATTGCTCTTCCTCGGACATGACAAGTGGAATGCGAGAGGCAAGATGAGAATCAGCTCTGAATCTCATGGCCCGGTGATGTTAAAGTCAAATACCATTCGGCTACAGTAGTATTTGGTGCAGTTTGAGGGGGCGACTCAAATCTGTTTTAGTAATAGTGGTCAATGAAATAACGACTTACCACAGCCTTAAGCGGCCAAGCGAGCGCTCTCATTGGTGGAGAGGACTCGCATGGAGATTTAGTTTAGCTGTGTGCTTGGCCGTATACGTACTCCGCTGGATGGGTGCTGCCAAATATCCCTTGGACTCAGCAAGAAGTCCAAACTCGGATTTGTGGTAATCTCAATTCTACTAAGTGCGAGCAGGGCTGGAAATTTGAAGCAGCCCAGGGAAAATGGACAGTACAGACTAAGCAGTGATATGAGATCAGGATCAGGACGCTGAATAGAGGGAGGATCAATACCACTTACCTCGTTGATCACCGTTCCTCCGAGTCTGATTTGCCAGTGAGCATTTCCCATCCTTCAAGCAAAATGCCGCAGCTAATAACGACCACCAAGCCTTCATCTTGCTTCTCGCCTTTTCTGATGCAGCTGGTATAGTCCCGTACTTGTTGTTGGACTATTCTCCGAAAGTGGAGACTGAGGACGCGTGTCCGTGGAGGATGCGCACCAGCAGAAATTGCGCCTTCTGAAGAACGAAGGCAATCCTGCCTTCACCACTGCTTCAGATATTGAGTCTACTTCATTTTCTGGTGAGGACCTTGAAGCTGGTCTGGGTGGACATGAACAAACCAAGACCCACCTGTCTGAGAGTCCGCTGATGACAAGTGCTGGGTATTTGGAATTCAAGGAACCTTGAGTAGTTGCAATGATGGAGTATGTTGACTATGAAGGGTTAATTTCTACAAATGTAAAAGTTACTTGTTCGCTCACAGTAATCATGAAATCTCCAGCAGCCCCATGTAATGCCCCCTGAGATACCCATTTTGTCGGTATCTGGTCATTTATTGGTGACGAGAGCTTGTTGCTGAATGCAGACTCAGCTGATAGTGTCTGAATGAGGTATGAGAGCGCTCTGAAAAGGCCATCTTGCTCTAAAAATTCATTGAAATATATACCTGCTCAGAGATAGCTAAAGAAGATGTACACGGCTTATCTTTGATCTCGAGTGAACAGCACAGAAGATATGCAAGGACATCGACTCCTTTATCTGAGTCCAGTAGGTAAGCATGGAATTTCTTAGAGAATGGATCAGACGTCAGATCGGCACTACTGAATAGACAATCTACTTACCTTGCTGAACTCGATGATCTCGCAGAAGAGTGGGGAGAACATAAAGATATGCGTACTAGTCTCAGGCAGTCCCGGTAGCCGTCAGTTTCAGCTATGTGCTGCAGTTGACAACTTTGTCATTAGTCAAAGTCCAGATGGAAGCAGGCATCACAAACTCACCCTCGTTCTACACAGCTCAGATATCCTTGGGGGCGACTGCAAAACGCCACCAGTGGTGGCGGCTTTGCCTCATTGCTCAATCATAATCGAAAAGGTGCTGTTAGCGTCTATGGAAGTTTGGCAAACATTGTCGTGTAGAAATCGTCAGCATGATATGCACAAGGTGCGAAGTCAAAGTAAGACTGCCTTGAGAGTGCCCTGTTACTGGTAGGATCAGTGACTTCAAGTTGTACTGTTGACGGTGGACCGCGGCAGTGCATGCTTCCGAACTCCCACAGTTTCAGATAGGCTCGGTGACAAAGTGTAGTGCTGACTCAGCAATCTGAGTTTGAAACCATGAGTTCTGTCAGGACCCGGCGTGCACTACTTATGCTTCTAATAGTATGACCTCAACGTAACTTTCATTAACTTGCAATTGAATCTCATTCGTTGACAAATGATATGACAGGATATGACTACATGCACTCTCAGACTAACCAAAGAGAGGGATTCCGTTTCATTATCCTCGATATCCAGCACCACTACATACCAGAAGTCTTCTCCTAAAAAGGGTGCATCTTTAATGAGAGTTATTGCACATGCTTGATATATGTAATGAATGTGAACTGGATAACACAGCCGTTGACAGTAGATATTCCACTCCAGACACTGGCGACATGTTAGTAGCCCCTCGTACCTTCTGAAAACAATTGTTTACACCGTGACTCTGTGCTTACAGTACGTACAAAGAGAGTCTATGAATTGTAGTGGCGCCGTGACGTATTCTTCGTCTTTGATGCTCCAGAACATTCAGTCATTCCAGCTCTGGACAACCCGGCGGGCCTTTTAGGCTGTTTGCTAACGTCAGCGCGTTTCGCTACAATGCACACATGAGACAGTGGGGGAAGACTTGAAACAAGTTTACTCACAGGTCAGTCAACCAACCACCTGTTCCATCACGAGTAGTGATCCAGAATTTAATTTGATTGCGCCCTTACTGGTGCCCTGGCGGGCCATCCTGAGCATATGTAACTGGCGGACTGCCTCGTCACGCACTTCCACGGTGTGTAAATTGCCAGGGTTGGCGACGCGCCTGAACATCACAATGTACTGTAGACAGGGGTGAGTGTTAAATACCAAGTTGTCGACAACAGTACATACCATAGCACATACAGTCGATAGGAGTTGTTCTGGAATTTCATTGTAGTCGTCAAAGAACAGATCCAGCATGGAAATGTTACTACCATCGACAACTGGTCGCAATAGTTGCTGTGCAACCGATTCAATATTGTCGACCTACATAAGCATTCTGAAACACTGAATATCAGTTGCATAGTCAGAAAATGTTCATAATAAAAGATGATGATACCCCAATGTCATCACGGTAAAGTCAATCGACGTCACAACACTTCTGTAGGACGTCAACCCAGTAAGCTCATTGATGTAACCTGGAATCCTTTGGGAGGATTTGCTCAGAAGATTGTAACCTCCATGGAAGCTCTATCCAATTTGTCGATGTAGGCAGCTGAGCTGGCTTTCAAACTCTTGATGAATGCACATCGCTCGCTTATTACCTGTAGGTATGCTCAGAGCTATGACTACTAGAACAGAACCAGTACAGACCAATCCGATAGCGTCAATATATTCAAGTCCTTTTTGGCCGGTTTGACTGCATTGAAGCCCTGATATAACATGAGCGACTCGACTCGAGGTAGAGGAGCTTATTCATGTTGGCGCCTACCTTTCTCCAGTGCTTGACCGCAACTCTTCGAAATGGTAACCAACTCTTCTACCACTCGAAGACATCAGTCCTTGTAAGATTGGCTTGTCTCCAAGCCGAACATATTCAAGTAATGTTTGCACCAAGTCCTGGCATCTTGGAGGCACACCCACGTTGCAACGAAGTGCTTCTCCAGATATTCCTGGTGTACTTGATGCTGATGTGGAACTGTTGGGGGTCACACAGATATAGCGCCCCTCAACAACATTTGGCATTGTGATGAACATCAGCAGTGGAATGAGAGTGGTGAGCAGGAGTGCGGGCCCATCATATGTATGTGGTGCAACTGCAGGGGGTTTGGACGCTGGTAGCGTTTCCGGAGCTAGTGAGAGTTGCCCGAAGCCTATACTAGTGGGATGGGCAAGGGGAGGCGCTTCAAACACAGTTGTGTTATTGCCCATCCATATCCCTTCACTTAGTGAACTGATGGCTGACATGAAGTCTTCGTCACCAGGATCAGCGCTGTAACTCAAGGGGATCATTGTGTCTTGTGGATTGACGACCTTCTAGTCAAAAGAATCAATTGTTGCATTCGTTGCAATATTAGATGTAGGTACCTGTATGGCTGGCAGTGTGGCGAATTCTTCATCTGTATACATACACATCTTTTTCCATCCGTTTGGGATGATGATCCCGTTTGCTGCCAGGGAAACACAAGCAGTGGGTTAGCGGTTCAATCACCCTTGAAAACTTACCGACATTGCAAGCTCATCAGTATTCTGTGAAGGGTCTTAACAGGAATTTTCGAGTAGACTGGGATATGAATACCATGACATATACTGGATGGAAAACAGTCTCCAAGCCCGA
>NW_024541078.1:0-10011 GCF_016647625.1 Suillus subalutaceus
TTCCTCATGTATATATTATATTGCTCACCCCAGTCGTATGCCACCACAACAGAGGATGCAACTGCGAAATCACCACTGATTGAGTGAGAGCATCGCTAATCCGAATTGCATTCACGAACCTACATGATAACTCTGAGAAAATGCATAATTGATCACTGGCCACCAAATGGGATCATCTGAGATTCGGCTCATATTCAAGGGATTGATGTCAGTGAATAGTGAATTTGGTGGAATAGAATTATTGAAGCGTGCACATGTTCGAACGCTGTTATGTAATTTGCAAAGCAGTGTCATTTGAAGACACGGTTGTCAATTAGCCGTTGAACTCGTGATTGTTTTCAAGACAAGTCTCTATTGACTCACTTGCATCAGTACAGCCTCGGCCGAGCACACGACTTGCTCTGGATAGCAGCCCCCTCAACGAAAGACCTGTGAATTAACAACAAAACGTTGGAAAAAAAAATTAAAATTGGCATCGTCAAATGAGACAATATGATAGGTATATCATATCGTACAAGCAGATCTTCGCCAGTACCAGTAGTGGTAGTGACACTGCTACTCTGCTTTCGCTGCTGCGAGTCCGACCGTCCCAGTGATGTTCCGGCTCGGCCCGGCCCAAAAGCCGCGGGGACCTGGTAGGAGAAATTAGTTACTAAGATATTTGTAGGTCATGCATATACATAGAAAACTGTAAAAATACCTTGCGAGGTTTCACAGGGTCCATCGAGTAATATTTGGTTCAGTGATTTTGCCGAACACTTGACCGAGCATGTTCTTCGGAATGTGTTCAGGACGAAACTTTGTGCGTTTGCCTTTTGTAGGTTATTTCTCTATGGAGGTCTGTATCCAGCACGGTAGTAATTGGTGCATAGTGCTGCCTAGCATCAGGTAGTATAACACTTTGAAAGTGTCCGTCTGGCGTCTCATTGCCTCTACACTTCTTCACTGGCGCACATAGTCGTGGCACCACTATACCCTTAACAACATACATATATGCAGTACCTGCAAAACCCCTCCTTGTTACACACCACTGTCAACTGACTCGTGTATACACTCGGGCTCTTGGAAAGCCATTGTAGTCATAGCAGTTCCTTTCGAGTCGGAGTCGGCCAGAAGCTGGGCGTGATATGCTCGAACGCTGAGGATGAGGCGTGGTCCAAGTACACACAGCTCCATGATGGAAGCAATTTGATAAAAGCCACCGTACTCCACACTCCCGCAGAAGTGAAATTCTATAGAAATAATGACGAGTGGTAAGATCCAGATGTCAGTCACAGGTTGTGCGTACCGACATATTCGGGGACAGGCCGCCGAATGCGAAGCAAGAGACAAAAAACAAAGCTAAAAATAAGGAACTTCAAGAAGAATGTTAATCACATTCACATGACGAGCTCACGATGCAAAGTAAAGCACGTGTGTCTTTATTAACACGGCGAAACAGTCCCTGACTGTCCATCCCGTCGATTGTCGTTGCAGTTGACGGAAATGTTTGACAACAATCCAGACTGCGAGACACAATGTGATGATCTCCCATATGAGTCCAGTGACGAACTTCCAATCATAGCCAATCAGAAGTGGGATGTCTGCCTGGTAGTACATGCACTGATAGGTGCCACAAAGGATAAACTCCTCTGAGATTCTTCTAATGAGTGTGCATTTGAATCTGTCACGGAAAATCAAAGCTTACCCCAATGAGCATAGCTCTCTACTATCGCGAGGAGCACTCCGGTCGCGATTGTGAGAGCCAGGCCGATTGTAACAAGA
Organism: Suillus subalutaceus; assembly: GCF_016647625.1. Lineage (NCBI taxonomy): Eukaryota > Fungi > Basidiomycota > Agaricomycetes > Boletales > Suillaceae > Suillus > Suillus subalutaceus. Next base: position 1,765 of record NW_024541078.1, read on the forward strand.
AAGACAAGTATCTTTCTGGACCCCTGATACATGGCGTGCAACCGAATGATCATGACAACTTTGCATAATATTTTAGTCAAGTTGGAGTTACTGCAGTTGAGGAGCTCACCGCCCAGTATGACAAATATGATAATAACCATCCAGTTCACTATGTATGAAACAATAGCGCCTGTAAAATACAGTTACTGATGAGCCCCTACAGATGCTTCAAACAAACTCACAGCTGTTCTTCTGTCATTATATTGAACCAACAAGTTGAACAATCTTACTCACCCCTATGTAGAGGTATATTTAGTTGGACCGGAATGGTAAGGCTCGGTGCGGAAGACCCACTGTATCTGTCATCGAGACTGATGAGAGACTCCCTGCATTTCGCCAGTCAGGGACAGCGGACGCAGTGTGTGTGCGAACATACACAGGATGTTTGTACTGCTCGTGAGAGATGGCTTATTAGCATAGCGTCAACTTATTGACCTTGAAACATACCCACAGTATAGTATTCCAGGCAGCGCACCTAGAACATTTTAAGTCAGCACAGCTCGTCAACGGTGATTGACAAATGTGCGCACACTAATATATAGCACTGTGGTGAGGGACCAGGGTTGAGACTACCCCGAAAATTTTACATTACTATCCGTGCTGATATGGGATGGTGCTCACCCAGACCAATTCGAACTATAAAACCGTTCTTAGGGAGATTTATGCTCCGGTAATGGTATCGACCTACTTCTTGTGCAAGATATTAGCGCTGGAAGATACGATAAGTACATCAGTAATTCCCTCGTGTATATATTATCTTGCTCACCCCAGTCATATACCACCACAACAGAGGATCCAACTACGAAATCACCACTGATTGAGTGAGAGCGTCACTAACATGAACCAAATTGCTTTCAACGAACCTACATAATAACTCTGAGAAAATGCATAATTGATCAGTGGCCACTATTAGAATGCGTCTACCACGCATACCTTTCTTTACATACACAATCACTACTTACTACACGTGTTCTACACATGCCCTTTTCGTTCTCCGTTTCGACGACTTTTCTTTTATTCTAACATCTCAGAATGCTCTCTCCTCAGTCTCTCAATCCGAAGACTGAGGTGAGTACCAGCGTTTAATAATATATATAATACTTTAGTTCTAACTACCTACTTAGTTTCTCCCTTCGTTTCTAGGTATGATTGATCGTAGTTTTAGTCTCTCAATCCGAAGACTGAGTTTCTCCCTTCGTTTCTAGTTCGAGTCTCGTCGCCTCTTCATAGCCACCAAGTAGGATCATCTGAGATTCGGCTCATATTCAAGAGATTGATGTCAGTGAATAGTGAATTTGGTGGAATAGTATCATTGAAAGCATACACATGTTCGAACACTGTTATGTAGATCTGTAAAGCAGTGCCATTTGAAGACACGGTTCCAAAATATTTTTTTCAAGACTATTCTCTATTGCCACACTTGTATCAGTACAGCCTCCGAATCAGGCCGCCGAGCACACGACTTGCTCGGGATGGCACTGCCTCTCAGTGAAAGACCTGTGGATTAACAAACAAAATCGTTCGAAAGAAACAAAGAATCGGCATCGTCAAATGAGACAATATGAGAGGTATGTTATATCGTATAAGCCAATTTTGCCAGTACCAGTAGTGTAGTGATAGTAGTGACATTCCTACGCTGCTTTAAATTTCTCGCTGCGAGTCTAGGCGTGATGTTCCGGCCCGGCCAGCCGCGGAAAATACTTGAGAGTGAAGTTCCGCCAAAATAAGTAACCTCGAATCCTATTAGTTCGAGGCTCGAAGTCGAGCAGAAACAAGCTTGTAGACCCGATATTCAAGCTTTTCAAGTGTATTTAATGTATATTTGATACAATCCCATACACCCACACGATTTTCTGAGTTATCCACGTTATCCACCTATGAATTTTGGCCTTGGGTTATCCACCGAGTTATCCACGTGGATAACTAAATGGATTTCCACGGAACACTAGCCGTGAGGCCTTGAGGATGTGCGGATTCGGCCTTATAGCCACGCGGCGAACCATTCTAAAAGATATCTTCATAGTGGTACTAGATGAAAAGGAAGAAGATCCTGTATCTGTACTCAGTAAGACGCAACAGCTGCACCAAAGGCAGGACTCATGAGAACTGAGATGCCGTTCTCTGAAAGTCGACCAGGAAGTATAGAATAAACCGCGAACGCAGCTTGGATAACGAATATGAATGGAATATCGACTATTGTGCGCAAAACTTTCAATGAACGGATATTACATTGCTGCCTTGTGCAGGAGGACAATTGAACGCTGAGCGAGAAGGATAGTAACTTGCCGATACTGGACTTTGTCACCTAGGAGGAATCTGCAGGCTGACTTAGAAAATTCACTGTTGGGGTCATTTTAAGAAGTTGTACTACGCTGCAGATTTGTTCGACAGCGAGTGGCTTAGTAAGATCTAAAAAACTATGATAGTTTGACCCAAGTTTGAACAGAGGAAGCAGTGGCTCGGAAACAAAGGGTTTCCGTACTCTGTAGCATATTTGGACTTGATCTTCGACAGAATGACGCTTCATTAGATCAAGACACTCACAAGCTCTCCAGCAGGTTGTGGTCGACACCATCTGTTAGTGTACTCTTATCTCTCGCTTCTCTCGTTATATCATCTTGCTATATACTGCACCGTCGTCACCTTATTAATATGTCATGGTACTATACAGTTCTGCGCGTCTGTATCACAAGCCACTGATCGTTACATAACGCATGATCATGATACATAGTCTATGCATGCTCATCTTGTTCGCCTCAGCGTTGTTCTGCTGAGTTCTATTCTAGAACTTGTACACCATCCACCTCGAGCAGAATGATGGAAGCAGATCAGACCGCCGTTCGAATCGCCACAGCTAGTCAAACATTTGAAGGTCATGAAAGATTGTGTCTGGGCAGCCGCAGTCTTCCCCAATAGACGCCGTATGGTGACGGCCTCGTACGATAAGACACTTCGTTTTGTGGGACTTAGAAGACGGTGTTGTATTGAGGATAATGGAGGGGCAATCGCTTCGGCGTAGGAAGAGTTGCAGTATCAAGAGATGGGCAATTCATAGCAAGTGGTGATTTGGACGGAGAGCTCATCGCCTGGAACAGAGACTGCGAATCTCTCACAAAACCCATCAAAGGTCCATTCCAAACAGATATCGTCGCTTGATTTTTCCCAGACAGCACATTGCTCGCGAGTGGCTCATGGGACAACACAACGGTGCTCTGCAATACAAAAACATGGCAGTTGCAAGGAAATCCAATCGGTCATATTGGTAACGTGGTCTGTCTTCGGTATTCGCCGTCCGGTGAAACATCTTGCCATCGCAACAATGGTTTGTATCCAAATATGGAATCCAGGCAAGAAGGAAATTGGAATGCATCATAGAGTTCAACGGTCACTATGCGTACATTCCCAATCAATCTCCATTCAATACTTCACTCGTGTGGATGCCCGATGGCAAACAGCTTGTCTCAGCTGGTGATAAATGTGATCCCACCATACGGATCTGGGATTCATCGACCTGGAAGCAGGTCAGTGAACCCTGGAAGGGCCATACCGGCATTGTCCACATGATTGCCTTGAATCCCACTGGCACCCTTCTCACATCCGCATCCAATGACCACCAGGTTCACCTTTGGCGACTTTCGGATCGACGAAACTATCGCCATATTCAAGCACACCAATGAAGTGTATTGTGTCGCCTTCTCCATGGATGGCAAGCACATCCTGAGTGGAGGATATGATAAAATGATGTCAAAGCGGGCAGTACCTTGTCTGGAAGACAATCTCAAGGACAAGGCATCAGATGTAAGTTTCTGTTCATTTTCTGTCCCTTCTTCATCTCATTTTCTTCAAGGATGTGTTACGGGAGGACATCCCGAAGGAACAAGTGGCAGATAATGTGAATTCCTATTCGTCGCCCGTCTTCTTGCATATTGATCCTCGATCTTGATGTCAAGGCTCAAAAGTCTGATGTCGAGGCATTTTTCTAGCCTTCACTCTCCCCACGTAATCTGATCATGTGTGATACAGATCCTCATCATCAACATGACAGCCCATGATGCATGCATAAGTGGTGACTTGCTCACAGCTGACAGCCTGTCAACACAAGATATTGGCGCCGATGGCAGAGACTACAACTCTTATGCGAATCGCTCGTTTGTCAAGTCAAGAAAAGCTGACTGGGACTGCGCACTTGATGACGCACTTAAGGTGAGCCGCACTGTCACGCCATGACTTTTTTAACACCGACTAACTTATATGGCGCTATAGAGCATCAGTATCCAGCCATCCCTGATGGGCTATATCTCCAAGGGCATCGCCCACTGTGGAAAATGACAGTTCCAGGACGTGATGAGAGCATTTGACCCTCGCGTTCATGTATGTGGATGCAGACTTGAATAAAACTTGTCTTCTACTCTTGATTAAGGTATGACAATCGTGTCTCATGTACTCGCTACTTACACGACAGCTGTCAGGCCATCACCCTTTTCAATGCGAATCAACATGACGAGGCAATTCTGCGCGTCCAAAGAGCTGGCTACCATTCGTCCAGATCCAAATTCTCTTGCCTGTGGTATTGTGGAAGTGAGTCCTCCTGGCACAATCAATCCCAGATCCATGCGTTGATGCTGATTTTGCGAACCTCGCACTTCAGGCTTATCTACACATCCAACTGGGAATGAATGCATTAGACAATGCACATTACAACGAAGCTACTGGCCACTTTCACTGCTGCTGTCAACACTATCGGTTTTCTCGTCTATGTTGGCTATCCATTCTAAATATGATATCTTCGTAGTGGTAGGTTGATTGCAATGCAACTGAAAATAATTTTTTCATGCCCGACCTGTTGCTTTTCTAGATTAGTTCGGGTGGGACCTCCAGTCCTTGTGGCGAACTGCACACCAGAATTGGTGCCATGCGCTCCTTCGGGCAGGTAGACTTCCAAAAGCCATCAAAGCATACCAATATGTGATGGATACGGCTGATGAGGCTACGAAAGCTCACTGCCTTGATTGGTCCACTGGCAAATCTTCGTGATGTCAACCGGGTATAATTCTCAACCCCATCTCACTTAGCTTTCAAGCGAGGTTGCAGCGCGGCTCTATGCTGCGGGCGGGGATGATGCCCTCGCTGCGGGTAATTATGATATGGCTGTCGAGCTTTACTCTGCGGCGATCCATCTCGATTCTGCAACCAATACCATCTTTGCAAACCGCAGTAAAGCAAGGTCGGGACAAATGCTATGGGACGATGCACTCCTTGACACAGAAAAGGTGTGATGACAACTACCATTTTGTATTTGACGCTCATTTTGATGGTGCGCAGGTCATCGAACTCAACCCCTCATCTTACTTTGGATATCAGTTGAAGCACATGGTACTTCATGCCGCACATTGATATGACGAAGCCATTGAGGCGTTCAAAATTATGCTCTCCAAATTGGAGAATGCTCCTGACACGCAAACACAAAGTACGTCCCCAAATAACCACATCCTTAAACATACTTGACTCTTTCTCCAGAGCTGCGCCAACAATACGTCAATCTATCCGAAGCAGAAGGAGCTATTCAAGAGACTATCAAGGCTCAACTTGATGATGCCCCGCATCGTCTGCTCAATACCATTACTGGGTGCTTATGCGATCGAGAGGTACAGATCGATGCCTTCAAGACAAGCACAGAGTATAAGGAACTTTTTATCATCATCATTGGTGCATGTAGATCTCCGAATGGAGCACACCAAAGATGTCGTGGCAACGTACTTCCGTTGTGTCATGCTATCGCATCGGTGGGAAGGAAAGGAGCCACTGCTGCACGACATCCAGGACAAGGTCGTTAATGAGTTGAAAAGCAGTTGGCGGCATCATGAAGTTGCAGTCTTTCTGCAAAACTGCTCACGCTGCGGGGTATCACTGGGGGTGGATTGATTCATGTTGCATCGACCAGGCTAACAACGTTGAACTCCAAAAATCACTCAATTCCATGTTCGTCTGGTATCGCACCTCGGCGCTCACGATGGTCTACCTGTCGGATGTTCCGCCTTCGTTGAAGCCGGGCGCACTGGCAAGGAGCGCATGGAACACGCGAGGATGGACCGTACAGGAATTCCTCGCCCCAAAAGTCATCCGCTTCTACCAAAGTGACTGGACCCCGTATCTCGACGACCACTCTCCCAACCACAAACAGTCTGTTGCGATCATGCAGGAGTTGGAGGGACGCGATGGGGATAGTGTACAAACCCTTGTCGCCTTCCATCCTGGAATGATAAAACGCCCGCGAGAAACTGCAATGGGCGTCGCCGCGTGTCACCACAGTGGAGGAAGATATCGCGTACTCATTATTTGGCATCTTTGGTGTTCAGCTCCCTATCATGTATGGCGAGAAAGAAGCAAAAGGCGCTGGGGCGACTCTTGCAGGAGATCGTCGCTGAGTCTGGGGGACATTACTGCCCTGGACTGGGTCGGAGCAATCATCGGAATTCAACAGCTGCCTGCCTGGCTGACATCACTTCATATGGAAGCCCCACCGTACATGCTGCCATCTATATCTGAAGATGAGATGCAGAGATCGGTCTCGGTCGCTACAAAAGACACTGTGATTATTGAGTTAGCTTTGAAATTGTACAGCTCACTTGACCACCTGAGCGCTCCCACGTTTTGGCTCACCGCCGGCTGCATTTGCCATGCATCGCATTCCCTGTCACAGAAGTCAGACGGAGACCAATTGAATACAAGGAGACCCCACTTCACGTATGAAGTCAAGGGCAGACGGGCTTCATGACCTGAAGATTACCACGGAGAACAGGTTTGCTTCAGTTCTCACAAGGAAGACCCACTCGACAGTCATTCTTACTCGTCCGTCCCTGGGGATTGTCGTCTCCTCGGAGCTGCCTGACTATGCAGACGATACAGAGAGCGTGGATGATTTTGTTCTCCCTGGGTCGCCCGGAGAACGAGGCCCGTTGGATTCAGAATTGGACGAGCGTGCAATGCGATTGATTATTCGGCCTTGGACAGCCGTTCAGCGCATTCCTGCTAGTACAACAACGTGGCGGAGAATACAAGAGGTATTGTTAGCTGTGTGTATTCATCTGTTTTGGAAGAAATCAATCTCTCCAAAGTTTTCATTTTCATCATTTCCTTCTTTACATGGCATGTACCCTCATCATTGATTTACGGTCGACTCCTACCATCAGAAATATGACGCTCCAAAGCGAACTTTAATAAATTGCGCAATACACTATCGAGTTGCGCGATACACCAGCGATACAATATCGGTCCAAGAATCCGTGCACTTGAAGTGCCACAGTGTATTCGGTGTTGCATTCGGCATGTGCTTGGTAAACCAAAATGTGGTCGCGTGACTTGTCACTATTTACAGTCCAGCTGATGGATTTTCCGCCCACTGAATTAGCTTCCAGAGCAAAAGGGGGCGCCACCAACATTTTTGTCATGCCTTTAGGGTACAGAATGGGCGTGATCATACAATTCGAAATCATAAGAGCGTGACAGAATATGCTCTGGGCAGACATTCGTTCTGCAGAGGACTACTAAGAGGAAATTTAGAAACAGCAACAGCAACGCACGGACATTATAAGCACATACTGCACACGCGCCCCATTTTTGGTAAGCGGCTGACATCTTCTCCTGCCATTCAGCAATTATCCGCATTTTATTGTCCATGGGTACAAATCATCAAGAAATGCAAATCATCCTCGACGGCAATGTCACATGTGGTGTTCAAACTCGGGCTAGCCTCGTGGAACCCCTTTTTTGCTATAGATGGTCAAGCATCCTAGAAGTCCACATCACATCCATACATCACTCCCTTGCAAAGCCTCGACTCACTCGACTCTTCCATGTCACACCGGACTATATCCAACTCGGCCGATACGGACCTGTTGCCTTGGCTGCTTGCAGGAACCCAGGGTTGTCTGTACTGTCCCTACTTGTCGTTTGGTCATCGCGCACCTCGGCCGACCGTTCCATCCGTTGGTACCGAATCCTCCCATGTCCTGCCCATGTCTGCCTATTTCCATTGGTGCATTTCAAGCTTATTTTACAGGCTACATCAGCAAAACCCTGATTTGGCTACAGTGCCACAGCCACACAGTGCATCACAGGTCACACAGAGTTTTTTGTAAAGGCTCTGCAACACACCAGGTACTTATTCTATGTAAAAATGAGTGTAATGTAGTCACAACATATATAACA
>NW_024540332.1:0-216594 GCF_016647625.1 Suillus subalutaceus
ACATTACTTTCACCCATTTACTGATTTTCTGTCGACTAGGATTGGACATGGGGAACCCTGACTACATTGCAAACCCATTAGATTTGATGAAGAAGCTGGGCTAGAACAGGGTACGACATCCAAAAAGGCACTGATTGTAGGTGATAAGTATGACAGCATTGTGCCTTTGACAAACACATTGCAGGAAGGGATGGCTGCCAAACCAGTGATGTGCAGAGATGGAACTTCAGAAACTCTACCCATGGGGCCAGTGCCCAAGATTTCCACACATGTGTGTATGGCATAATAAGAACAACAACACATACTTTGAGCTTCACACAGATGCACATCAGCGTGTGGGCAACAGCTATTGTGAGCTCTCATTGCTCCATCGAAACTGAACATCTAACCCCAATATGTCTAGGCTGCTGGAAGGGCCACCACATTGATGCCTCCAATGTAATTACACTTCGCGGATGACAAGAAATTGAAGATGCCATCATCAGTTACACGACCTGCATCCAAACGCACCTATTTCAGCATTTGGTGCAATTTACCATCAGCGTCAAGAAGAACAGATTGCAGTGGCACTGCAATGCACAGGTTCCGCAGGTGCCGCCTCCAGCTTCCCCAGCCTAACACACGTGGCCTCACGCACATCCTCCAGGTCTCCTGGGTCACGGATTTTCATCCTGGACACTACTACTATCCCTAATTGCCACAAGCCCAATTCCGTGGTGGGGTTTGGCTATGCCTGTACACCTTACTATCCAGCTCCTCCTATGCAAGGACATTGCTCAAGGCTTCGGAGGACCTCCACTTCCTGGACCACCTGGCAAAACCACCTTCAGCCTTCATCATCTCTAGTGTGACCATGTCTCACAACATCGTTTATCAGAATTCTGCATCAAGTATAACCTCTCTGCCAGAAATCAAGCCAAACTTTCAGCACTTGAGTACATGCCTGGAAATGAGCTATCAAGGCATTCAAAGAAAAGGAATGGCGTGATTTTGGAAATTCGCCACAGCTTGGTTGGCAAGCATTCCTCACTACACATAGGAAATTTTGTAAGGCCATCAAATCGGGCACTTGGGTGCCATAATTCCGAACAATAAGTCTGTACTTTGCACAATAGATTTTTCTTGGACAATATTGTGGCTGTTTTTTTTGTTCACAATAGTCTCGAATGTATTACAAGAACCATTCATTCATGTACACTACACCATGACACCACTCTCAATCACGCTACAATATAACCTGCATTCTTGAACCATCCATATGCTTTTTTCTGCTGTGATACAACTCATCGCTTCCATGAGAGCAAAAACAGGGTCGGGATGTTGACGCAACTTATCTGCATGATGGTGAATGAAAGCTTTCACTGTAAACAGTGGATCAAATACGGAATCTAGATCAAATACACTGACCGAGGCATACATGCACTAAACGATTCCTCAATTGGAGTCAGATCTGGTGAATATGGTGGAAGGAAGAGCATCACACAACCTAAGGAGATGTCAGTAAAGTAACGAGAAAGTGATATGAAATCTAACCAGCGCTTTTGACAAGTTCAATGAGAACTTCATTATGATGTATGCAGCAGTTGTCGGGGACCAGTACAGACTGTTCTGCAGGAAATGGGTTCATGTGGGGAAGCTGGAAATCAATGCAGAGATCCCCAAGATCTGATGATGTGTCAAGAGCAGAAACCTACCACTTCTTCTGCAACAAAATCATAAAACTGCTCTGCATCATATGAACCCTCTATGACTCGAGTGGCAATATAACCATCCACAGTCATAGCAGCACATAGTGAGTACCAGTCCCCTTGAACAAAGATGTCAGTCAGCGTGGCTCGTTCTCCTCTTGCTGCCTGTCCATAAAGTTGTGCATAGGTACGTTCATTCTTGCTTGTTTCATCAAGGACAACAAACTCGGAGCCATCACCAATGAAGTGATTTTGAAGGCTGTCCTTGAATTCCTGTCGACAAGCTTCATCATGTTCGATAGCAAGCTTTTGTAGACCTTTTTGTGTCAGACCAGCTTGTTTGAGATTGCGAGAGAGCGCAGAAGGACTGAAAATGATATCATGCTCGAATGCAAGCCATGTGCATACTTCATCAAGGTACAAGTCTGATTCCTCTGCAAAAAGGTCTTGAATAGCTGTCAAGAGTGCCCGTGTAATGGTACAAGTGCGTCCAGTGAGTAGTGAAGGAGGCTTCTCAACAGCGCCATGTTCTTTGAATATCCATCGCCAGCAAAAACAGCTTCTCCATGAGACACTGAGAGCTTCACAGATATCTTCCAACCCCATCCGTGATCCCACAGATGAAGTGCACATTCTTTCAGGTCTTTGCTGATTTTCCGGTTGACCATGGTTGTGAAACTGACAATACTAATGAGATTTCTAGCTCTGTTGGCGTCAAAGGGCACAGTTTCCTTTTTGGTCAGACCCACGTGAAAAATTTGACCAGTGCCATTACTTTTGCAAACTGCTGTAAACAAATAGTTCAACATGGTGAAATTCGAGTGGTCAAATCAGAAAAGGAAATTCCCCGTCTTCATCCTCTGGAATATCGTGCTGGATTTGTAATTCATTTGTGTGTGCAGACTCCTACCCAGCCACCCGTGGGGAGAAGTCCTCTCATCCTAGAGCCACAATACAAATAAAACCATACATTAGTCATCATACTATAGCCAAAATTTTGGAGGACAACTCCCCACAAGCGACTGGCAAAACTTGTTGTGGCGCGAAAGTTGAACACTGTTTGTCTCACCTAAAAAATTCAGACCTAAGTATGAGTCAGCAACGAGCTCCTGCCTCCCGCCCCGCTGCTCCCATATATGGTATCTTAATCTATCTCGACAATCTAACCTTAGGCCATACTCATCTGTGTCCCTCTCGATATCCAGCAACTTACGACTAATGGCTGAATCCTTATGTTTCCTTGGCTCCCTCCCCGGCCACAAGGGATGGGTTACTGCAATTGCCACCTCTTTGGAGAACCCAGACATGGGGAGTAGTGCTGCCGTGGTCCGGTCCTGAACCATGGTTCGAACCGGACTTTTGGTCCGGTTCCCCTGTGGTTTGGTCCATGGTCCAGGTGTCAGCCAGAACCGGACCATAGTACGGTTCTCGGTTCTGGCATTGGGCGAACAGTGTCCTGCATGATTTTGGAATCATGCATGGACATGACTACTAGGTATCCCCCTAAAAGACAAAGTCTGTTAGCTTAGTCCTCAGACTAGTCAACCCATACCTTGGTATCAAACCTTGGTCCAATAGTTTCAGTTTTCCCTCAGTGATTCATGAATCCACCATGTTTTGAAGAAAAGTCATATGTGAGATGGGAATCACATAATGACCTAGTTGATATGAGAAGCAAAAATGAAGGTTAAGGTATTGCCTTTCATTTGGCTTATTCACTTTGGCTAGAGAAACCCATAGAGAAAAGTTCAAAGCCTAACAAAAACCTATCTAAAAAGCCCGCGTATTGTGTACTATTATTTGTTCCATTATTTCTGAGTTGTTTTCTCTAGTGTTTCTTTACTTTACTTTTCTATTAGGATGCTCTGACTAATCAGATGCTTCATAAAATTGTACCTACAGGGTATGATGTCATAATGATGTCATAGGACTTCACCTACACTCCTGCAGGTATTTTGGTTGAAAGATATGATATCATAGTGATGTCATAATGATGTCATGTTCCATGGAATTTGCTAGAACATTCCAATGACTCATAATGACTCATAGTGACTCATAGTGACTCAGAATGATGTCATTATCCCACCATGAATATTCTGGAATGTTCTTTTGCACCTGCTAGAACATTCTGCTCCAGTTTTTGGAATATTCTTCTCACATTCTGAAGTCATTACATCACCTTTTTACTTACATAATATTCCCACACAAAATGTATATAAGGAGAGCCCATTCTCCCCCAAAAAAAATAGATCTCCCACTTGTTGCATTCAAGAACTCCCACTTGAGCAAATTGAACTCTCACCTAAGAAGCTTCAGTCTGAACAAATTGCTGCTTACAAAGCCCATTTCCTTTGTAAGAACTGTCCAGGCAAGTGCAGGGAAAGTGTTTCCCTTGAGATTACGTAAGTTTCTCGCGATAGAAACCCAGTTTTGTGAGACCAGTGTTCTCACCACGTAGTGTTTACTGACCAACATGAGCTTTGGTCACCGTTGTTATTTGTGAGACCAGCGTTCTCACCAGGTATTTGTATACTGACCAACACGAGCTTTGGTCATTGTTGTATTTGTCATTGTTTTTTTTTATTTGTCATTGTTGTTATTTGTGAGACCAGCGTTCTCACCAGGTATTTGTATATTGACCAACACAAGCTTTGGTCCACGTAGTCACATTTGAGACCAGCTTCTCAACAGTTAACCGTATATTCAGGAAACCAGTTCAAGTGTCTAGACGGTATATCCTAGACAATCCCATAGTTTCAATCAGAGATAATAAAGCTCCGGCTAAGTTAATCTGACTGATTGGTTTAGCGAGCCTCCCAAGAACTCACACGTTATCTACCACGAAAGAAGAAAAGTCGTAGACCGTGTTAATCGAGGACTGGCAAGAAGTCTTATCCAGTGTAATTGTGGTGTCATTACATTCTTACACGTTTTCATATAAGACCCTCGGTTATTAAGACAACGGTTCGACTTCGGTTTGGACAGGTCCCGAACCGTTCCGAACCCCAAACCGATGGTATGTGCTGCCACTGCTGTGACTGCTGCGGCAACTGCCACAACCACTGCTGTGCTGCTCCCAAATAGTGAGTGCGCATCAATTACACTTACTGCTAGTCACTGGAACCTTCCAATCCTTGTCCTGCAAACGAACCATGGCCAAGTCGAGCATGCACCTACTCCTTATTATTATAATCACTCACGGTCAGATGGTATCATCACAAGTACTTCAGTCTCTCAATCCAATGACTGAGTTATCCTTTCACTTCTAGTCAGAGCCTCTCTTCATTTGAGCCTTCCTGTTTCTGCCTCCCATGGCAACTTCTTCCAAACCAACAGATGAAAGTTCGCATCCATATCACACACTCCCAAATCACCAGGACTTGGACTGGATGATATCTGATGCGAAGTTCACTGCTGATACTAGAACTGATTTCTACGACTGCAGTCTGACAAGTCACAGATATGCCCTTGTCGGAGTGGCATGCTCAATTATCTTCAGCTGCTCATGCATCGTTGCAGGCATTGGGTATATAAACAGTAGGGCATTTTCTCTGTGTCCTCATCACATCTTGCTCATTATCGCATCATGCAGTCAACTCAGACTAAAAACTCTCCCTTGAAGGAGTTCGCGCATCCCGTCCTATGTGACATTCAGTCCACCACAATTGCGCCCTCTCAGAGCATTGCTTATTATTTACCCGGCTTACCAAGTACTGGTGAACTGTACACCAGCATCCCCGACACTTTTGATTTTCACAAACAGGTACGAGAATTGTTATTTCTACCTGCCATGCAAGCCGAACACACAGGCACTGCAGGTCCCTGGCTTCCACTTCACTGACCCTGGCCCTGCTGTGAAATGCACAACCTGACTAGGCACTTGTCAAGGTACTAAGCCAGTATATGTCTAAGCTCTGCCTATGCTGCTATACCTGCAAACAATAAAGCAAGAATGTTCGACCCGAGGGAAAAGCTACTAAGGACAACTCAAGATCGAAAGACCTGAAAGAGCGCTAAAGTGCGGGAATAGCGCGTCGCAAGATAGAGCGCTAATCCGCAGGAAAGAGCAGAAGTCAAGAAAGCGGACACTGAGTCAAAGGAGGGTAATGGATAGCGAGTGTGATCAAAGGTATTGATTGCAAGGGTAAGGAAAGTCAAATAGGGGCCATAGAGCGCAACTAAAGGGTGACTTCTTCTAAGTAAAACCTAAGGGAAAGGAAATACAGTCGAAGGGAAGTAATGTCGAAGTAGTCACCATAGGCTTCTTATACTAGTAAACTATACCATCTCGGACTCGGAAGGGATAGGATATACATGTAATAAGACTGTAGCACTTTTTACAAACTCGAGGCAAGGCAAATTACATACCAATGAGGTAGGATGGACCATGGGTGGATTCCGACATTTTGGGTGATTCCTAGAGCGCGAGAACAGCGCGCTGGACTAGCGCTAGGCACGGGAACAAGCGCTAGATAGAGCGGACAAGCGCTAGGTAGAGCGGACATGCACTAATGCTCCTATAGACACATTGCTGGTAGTTCTGATAGCGCTATAAGCGCGGGAATACCATTGGATAAGTCGTGGGAGCATGAATAGCGCTGCGGGAATGTGCGCGCATAGTGCGGGAAAGTGCGGAATAGCGTTGGACAAGGGTTATGGCTGAGATAAGTGAAGACTGCTGATAGGGGAGTAGTGAATGATATGAGGGATAACTTTGGTCCACCTATTGAAGGCTTATGCAGGTATACATGCCTAGCGCCAATATGATTGTCACACCGCACAATATGATTTGGAAGACGACACCAACGACATTAATGGCAACATGCACTATGTGCCTCACGATCTGCTATACGCACCACGGCCCATGCCCACTAACTTCAATAGCATACTTGGACACCATGACTGTGCCACTCGGATCCCTTGGCAAGTCCGACCGATTTCCGTTTATACCCTAGCTTTGAAGGAGACAGGCCTGCGAGCCACTCTCCCTGCGCCATTTACCTTCTACAAATCGAGAGAATGTGTCGAGGCGGAAAGTATCATACCGAACACGATCCACCAAAAGCTTGTCGATATTCATGGCATGCCAATGTATCCGCCGCCTTTCTTTAACATGCCTGATACTCGACTGTACGCTCAATTCATCAGCAACTTCTGCCAGCACAAGGACGCTATCACACACAGTTACTACTTAAAGTCCCTCGACATCCATGCTTTCCTGATGACCTGGACCTATTGAGCTCTTGAAACAGCTTCATGAACACCTTGAAAGGTACATGGACATGTTCCCGGAACCATTTCCTATGGTCATAATTCGGAACAGCGAGACACGCAATTGACCCCCTGCTACTTTGCAGTGCATGCATTGTGTGTCTGACCTAGACACGTATGGAGGTCCAGCGAAGCCTTCAGAGAAACAGCCCTCTGCGTGGCATGCTCACCCTAGCATCCAGAAAGTTGTGATTTCTCTTTGGGTGATGGTTGCAGCATGTGCTGGATGGGCCGCACTCGTCATGTATATCTGATGTTGGACTAGTTACTCAATGTCACGTAGATCTACTATGTCATTTTTTGTTGCGCTTGAAAAATTTTCGGTTCAGTTCACATTTGGACCACAAAAAAACCGAACCAGACCGTTGAGAATGGTTCTTGATGGTCCGGTTCAAGGTTCGACGATTTTGCAGAACCGGACCACGGTTCGGTTTATCGGTTCTCGTCCAGGGCCCTCTGAACCGGACCGAACCGGACCACGGCAGCACTAGTGGGGAGTGGTCCTCCAAAATTTTGGCTATAGTATGATGACTAATGTATGGTTTTATTTGTATTGTGGCTCTAGGATGAGAGGACTTCTCCCCACGGGTGGCTGGGTAGGAGTCTGTCGTGTGTGTAGTGGTTGGTTCTGAGTATGAAATTTGAATATCATCCAAACTGGGATTTCGCTTGCGTAGGCTTCGGTGCGCCCTGCCAAAACATTCGAGTGAAACAGGTAAATGGGCGTTTTGCAACCTACAAGCAATGTATTCAGTAAGCGGTTCTTGGATACACGACAGATTTTCACGGTATCATGGTATACGTTATCCTTCGAAATATCTTGCTGGATTTTAATGTGCTATATACAATACTTGCTTGTGCCATGATCATGTTCGAGCGGTGTATCCGTGACTGTACTTGCGTGCCACGAGCAAGGCAAGAAGTGGTGAAGAGCACTACGTATATACGACAAAGCCCGAAAGACCTTGACTAACCTATGGTGTTGTGTAGCTAGTACTCCACTCCTACACCTAGGTCCCTGTCTGCAATGCTATCTGTTGCTCTTGTTGCTCTTCCCACCACAAGGGACCATTCTGATTTTCTATGATATAGTCATAAACCTGCGACCAGTCCCGACAAACATGTGTCACGTCCTCTGTGCCTGTCATGACAAGTGGATCGAGAGTAATATCAGCATAGCAAAGAATGCCTTGCCGCAATATATTCATGCAATGACCACTGTGCCCGTTAGGCCCAAAAATGAGGGCTAGCCGGACCATTTGCAGGCAGTGAATTTGGTGAAACATGGATATCCCAAATAGCCGCCCTGGCACAATTTGTGAATGGTGAATGCCTGACACACGATATAGTGATGATTATAATACCATCTGGTCCCAGACGTACAAATCCGTGACCGTGTGGAAAATGATCAAGCGATTTCCATTCCGACCAGGCCCTCTCGCCTACTATACCATAATGGTCCAAATGGTCCGAATCGTTGAATTTCAATGCAACAGTGTCCAGGCGGAGGGGTAATTCTGTTGGATAATCCTCGCCAATATAAGCTGCGTTGAATATGGGTGAAATTGAACTACTATGGCCGCCAGTGCCAGTGAAAATGACGACATACAGTACTGCCTATCATCAAGCGACGCAGGTTGCAAGCGCAACATAGTAAGAATGTTCAATAAAATGCTGATGATCAAAGCACTAGGCCAAAATATCCGCAGAATTTCTGAGGTTCGACGTGTGAAGCTGTTAAGCATTGCTGGATGCGACCTGCGACCTGAGAAGAAGTTTTGGTCACTTGTTTACTGACAAGAACGAATAATCTCGAGGGAGATATAGCTGACGAGTGCATCAAACTAAGTGGCACCTTGCTTTGCTTTATTGTGTGCGTTTTGAAATTTGACCATACATCGATCAGATCAAGGGAGAGATGTGCTTGCCCAGATCGGAGCCGGACCGTCATCTGCATACACCGTACACACGGTACCACCCTAGTTCGTCCGACACCCGAATAAGTAACTGGATATTCCATGACAAACAGATATGTCAATGACAATTGCATTGTGTCAGGGGACTCGGAAGTAGGGGGTAGCTGGGGCTTGATGGTAACTTTGCAGACTAGGGAAACAGCAATGTTGGCATTGGCGGCGATTTCTCGGGCAAGTACAGCACATCGAGGTTTTATTGTGAACTTAACAAGATATAGGACAGAGGTATGTTGAGAAAACGTTTGCAGGCGCGATAGAGTGACCTACAGATTCTATTCGTGAGACAATATACATGCGTGCCACGTTTTCGAGCCACAATGCAATGGAACGGACCACATCGTTCTGGTGTAAGAGGCATTTCGAGCCATAATTCTGGCGCGAAATTGGAACCGTCCATAGACTGAAAGTCTGTGTCCGGACGAAAAAGAATGGGAACTTCCAGCCTGTAACCTGAGTAGTAAGTATCTGAAGGCTAGTGGTGCCTGGCATTCGATAACGCACATCCCGCTGGTCTCCGACATATCTGAGGGCTCCCACACCGTAGTAACACGATAAGACATTTCAGCCTTCTCCACAACAGACAGGCCTCCTCGCCTGCTATCGCAAGGCATAAAACAGAAGAGGGGAGGTATCTCGTCACCTGGTCGACTACCGTGAGTAATTTCGAAACTGAATTCGCATGATCTAGGCGCAGAGCCATTCAAACTCGAGTCACTGGGAAGTTGTGGTACCCTAAACATGTCGCAAAAACAGAAAGTGGGTCAAGGAGAGGTAAGATAAGAATAACGGCAGAGAACGATAAGAATATATGCTTGTATTTCGAAGTTTTAGATCCCTGAGCAGATTCGTCGTCTAGATCCTCCTCTATAGAGACGTAACACCTTCGATCTACAATAGCAACAGTTATTGAGTTCACGTGTATGACCCCATCGAATTAGACTTACAGATATGTTCAGCCGACCGTTTTGTAAGCAGTTAAGAATAACTTTGCCTTCGACCTTGTCATGATCTCCGAAGACTGGACAAGAGACCATTCCACCAAGCCCGACCTGCTTGACCGTTTTAATAGAGGGGCTATATAGTTGCATATTTAGAAATAATGAGCTGTGCGTACCAGTCAATGACCGATCCCCTGGTTCACACGACTGGACTTGTGACACTCACCGGAAGCTGGATACGTGACAGTGTGAATGAAGACGACTGTCGAGCCCCGTGGCCTGCACGAAGCTCGATGACAGTGGCAATGCACCAGGGTCGAGGCGAAGGCGGGGCTTGACTAGTCTGACTCTGAGTGGCAACGTCATCCAAGCATGTGACGTCCAAGTGATCTGCACAGAAGCTGGAAGATAAGCTATTGTATTACCTATTCTACTTGTCAAATTTGAGTTCGCAAAGAGCATCAGTTGAACGGCGCACCTGAGCGATCATAGCAGGGGAACGAAAGGAGACACTGTTTAGAAATAAATTATTATGACAGGTTGACAATATACCTAAGTTACACTGACAGTTAAAGTGCTGACGCGCACCGAGGTGGGGTTTGACGGCCGGCATAGGAAAGTGTGGAGGATGACATTAGTACAGATGTTGAGGAGATGTTGAGGAGAGCTTGTCATCGTATGAGTGGTGTTTAACCAAGTCTGACTGAGGCCTGACATGACAAGACTGGGGCTTGACTTGAGTACAGAAACTGCATCGGACTTGACAAGGTGAGGTCGAGACTTGAGACAATACTTCACACAGCGTCTAAAAACTGACATTAAATTAATGATTAGAGGCAATACAAGACAAACACAAGATGCACACTACATTACCGAATAGCACGAACGAGGACATGCACTGTAAATATGATTAGAAGCGAATACAACAAGTACTCCAGGGCCTGTACGCAGATGGACATTCATGAGTGTGATCACTAACGAGGATTCAAGTGTTTGGAATTCACTTCGAGCGACATAAGATGGTGTTTGAACATGATCGATGATCTGTAGTAGTACCCCAGAATTTGTGATAGTGCCACGTCGATTTAAATTTTCACCCCGGGTGCAAGTGCAACGAAGTCCCACTGCCTACCATGGATGAGGCTGTGATGCTGACTAACGAGCACGGCTGGTCCTTGCTTCCATACAAATCAGCCCAAGATCCACTTAGAACGAATATACAATGGGTTGAACGACTCTGATCAGGTCCCATAGGTGAATCATTTTGATCTATAGCGATACACAATTTGCTGCCAATCGGGGATCGGTGCTTCCCCGCGCCGCTACGATTTCTTATTCAAGGTTCCGCGGGATCTTGCGACTCGCCGTTTCTAGGCCACAAAACACTGTGCTAAGGGTACATACATTGATCTGCAAAGCAAGCGCAGGTAACAGCGCTATGAGTTAAAGCCTACTTTTTATCAAGCACTGATACACTACCCTATTTCTAGCAAGTCGAAAGCTGCATATTGCATCAATTTAACACGTCAAATCTGTGACACAACTGCTTGCACTCACCCAACGCAGGACTTGAGAACACTTGCTCAAATTCAAGTCTACAACCTTCGCAGGCCACCTCGATGGTAACAGTCATTTTCTCACCACAGGAGAACCGTGTTGGCATCAGTGATTGCCATCCATCTTCGAAGTCCAGCAGCTGTTCCTTCTCTTTCTCAGATAAAAATGCGACAGTGCCCATTAGTGCGATTCGTTGGGGTCGCGAGTTCCAGCTGAGGCTCTTCATGGATTTTGTGGGAGTGGTGACATTCCAAATTTGAATCTGGGTGAGGGAGCCAGATGAGGTGTAGGTCTTGTTGGCCGCAAGGCCATCTTCGGGAGTGGGAACAACACTGTCGATATAGCAAGATTTGAATTTCGACTTGTCTAGGTTCCATTGGAAGAACATTGAATCCTGGAGACGACATAAATGACCGGGTGACTTCAGGTGGAGATCCACTTACGTCGTCGCTCAATATGACGTGTGAGCCCGAAGTATACACTTGGTCAGGCAAAGCCTTGTTTACCCGTACGATTTTGCGTGGAAAGTACATCATAGGTCCTGCTTTCCAATCTGAAAAAGTGCACATGATAGCTGAACATGCGTACCTTTTCTTCCGAGCTCTTCAGAGAATTCCAGACCTGGAAACTGGCTTGGCTGCCGCAAACCATGGGCATTATGCTGGTCCGAAATGCTGGCAGAGGTGACGTACAACGCGCATGCACAAGCTACTGTTAGGACAGAGAGTCCGAGCTTAGCCCAAGTGGACCATTTGGATGCAGGATCTGCTTTGCGGGGCTCAGAGATGAAGTCTTTGCTGGGGAGGAGAATTGCGTCTTCTTCATAGTCTTCAAGTTGATATTCCAGATCATGCATTTGGAGAGGTGAGCGTGGCACTGTGGAGGTCTGTCGCGTATCTAAGAACGGCTTATTGAATATATTGCTTGTCGGTGGCAAAGTGCCCATTTACCTGTTTCACTCGAATGTTTGGTAAGGCGCACCGAAACCCACGCAAGCGAAATTCCAGTTTGGATGGTTCATACGTCAGAGCGTTGTTTTTGTCCAACTATGACTCGTTGGAAACACAAGACGATCAACGAGTACAACACACACGAATGAATTACAAATCCAGCACGATGTTTCAGTGGATGAAGCATACGAAGACAGGAAATTACTCCAGCGAGTCGCATAATGACCGGGATGGACATTGCTACAAGGGAGGATCAGCTATTACTCACCCGGATGAAGTACTGCCAGGTAGTCCAGCGATTGCTGACGGTAAAATCATATGCCCCGGTGTGCGAACAATTAAAGATGTCAGTGACGAGATCATATGATTATGCGGACTCACCAGACAGTTAGATAAAAAGCCATTAACCAAATGATACAATGGTGCAGAGACACTCACATGTAAAACAGGAATTGAGGCAGACACGTCGCTGTTCAGGAGGATACATGCAACTTACGGTATGTCGGAGTTCCTCGCTTCGCTCACCTGGATTTGGAAATTTTGGAGTACTGGGTGACTATCTGCAGGCTGAAATATTGCGGAATAAAATAAGATAGAATCAAAAAACCATTTAAGAAAGTCGTGCCGCGATGCTGCTGTTCATTTGCGTCGAATTTGCAAAACAATATTTTTTACAGCCATTTGCAGAACACTAGGCCAAAAAAATTTCACTACATACACAGCGGTATAACGCGTAAGGCCGCACGCGGCAGAGCCCGCTACGGTCGCTTTTTGCCGAGCCATGACGTGCATCGATTCGATTGTAACTGCTACAGATACAAATATCGTAGAAATCAACGAGACCAACCCAACGTGCCACAAATATAAGTACAAGACGAGTCGTAATCCACACGAGCCGTATGGCGTTATTGTTGGAATCCGAGAGATCCGAGTCGAAGAAGACCGAAGGATCCGAGATAGGAGCAGGGGGAGAATGAGAGGTACGAGCGCACGCCAAAATGTGACAGGACGAGCGACGGAGTGACGTCAGCTCGAGTCCTGCAATTTCTTATGTTTCTCTTTTATATATGTCAGCAAATGACTCACTTAGTATAAAAGTGCCAGTGGTAGCGCACGAGCATCTCAGTTCCTTCCAAGTGACTGAGATGTGAGTTAGAACCGTCACCTATATATATCAAAGCTAATGCTACATAGTGTACTTGTCTTATAGCGTTTAGCGCGTCCCTACTTCACTGCACATTTATTATTTGCGCGTTCCGTGGCTTGCGCGCTGCGCGTTTTCGTCAATCCAGAGTGGGCGCATTTTAATCAAGAGGTTCCGCATTCCCGCACTGCGCGTTTTCGCCAATCCAGAGCTGGCACATTTTCATTGGACTCAAAACTCAACTTGAAGTTGCCGCCATGATAATTATGATCTCTACTTTCCTTCAAGCAATTTGAGACTCGGACCACTGCAGTATCGTATTTGTACTGGTACAAACATGAGTAAAACCTAACATGACTACTAGTAAGACTATGGTGAAGGAGGCTCAGGCTCGAAAACCAGTTTCTCTACTAGGAAGCTGCAAGTCTCAGAAACAAATTGTTCAGGCGTGCTTGCATGCCACTCCCTGATCAAGAATCTTGAACATGAGGTCTTTGCATCCTTCACTGACGCGTCCAAACTGCAGTTCCTTGAAGTGTTTGATGGTGTCATCGTACGGCTGTGGATTCCTACCATCAAGAAGAAAACAGCCCATACCATTCCACCAAATTGTGTGCCAGTCCTCAGTTGCAACCAGTTGGGTCTTGACACTCATTTGAGTGCATCAAGATCTTCGGTTCCTCCGCAGCTATGATCTGGCGGTGACTATCAAGTGCAGCCTGAACATAAACTACATTCAAAAAACTTTGTTGCCCATCAACTCCCGGTGGGCATGAGTGAGCTTGGTAATTGGGGTTTCTGCCAGTTGCTAGAAAGCATATGGCAAGATGGAGTGGATGTGGTATTTGATGGTGAGGTTGATTAACTTAGCTGGGTGGAAATGGTAGTGTGCGGAAGATATGCAGGAAATAACGAATTCGCGTGCATGGGAGCATTGATACATGTCACAGAAACGTAGAAATTTCGAGAGTTCATCAATGCTATGTGATCCGGTACACATTCTACCATGACAAACAGTTCAGTTACTGACTAAAAACATAAAATATCAACATACCTTCCAAACGTGAATTCAAGAAACAACTCAAACGTCTCCCGAGATATTCCGTTATGGTGAATGGGTTTATCATCACACATCCCATCTACTTCTGGTTGCCTAGAATTCTCCATGGTAGAAAACATATCATGAAAGACATTGGAAGACACGGA
This sequence comes from Suillus subalutaceus, assembly GCF_016647625.1. Lineage (NCBI taxonomy): Eukaryota > Fungi > Basidiomycota > Agaricomycetes > Boletales > Suillaceae > Suillus > Suillus subalutaceus. The sequence goes on from NW_024540332.1 coordinate 14,731, forward strand.
TAAGATTGAACTGCAGAGTTTGTATAGTGTATTCTCTACCTGTCAATGGAAAGTTTCGAAATTAGTACAATAATTTGATAGATGAAACTCACCTGGAAGATGTGGCCAGACACATTAAAGTAATAGATTGGGTGTCGAGTTGGTACAACAAACTCTGTCAACATATTAGCAGGAAGTTGAAATTAGACGAAGGCAGTCAAACTATAGTTTGACTGCCTATGTTTGTGACCTGCTGACCATGTTTCTCATGGGTTTGATACATTGTCATTCAATTCATTGTACACTACTCTATGATTCTATTGAATGATTCATTCTAAATCTCGTTTCCGCAGTGATCGTGATGCCTATACCACCACAGGCGTTTCCGCCATTTCCATCTCGCATGCCAACTCAAGCTCCATGGTCAGCAAATTTTCTTACTGCTCATGATACATTGTCAGATATCTACCGACGTGCCTATCATATTCTGCATCAAGAAGACGCCGACCCCCTTCAACTTACATTTCTCTTAGAGGCTGTATCTGGAGACACTATACCCCTGCTTCAAGCCCTTGCAAATGACCTGCAGGGACATGAGATGCATGATTGGCTGACTTGTGCAGCAACCTCGCTAGGAGATCTCTCTGTTCAACTGTCGTCGTTTCGACACAATACTCGAAATTCATAAGTCATATTATCTCATTTTGAATGATTGTTGACTATGTGTGAATCACAGAATGGACACCAACGTTGCGTTTCCAGAACCAGTATCATTGCTGCATACAGGTCGTCCAGGTTGTCCGAAAAAATTCATCAACATTGCGTTCCTTTCCAAAGTGGTCTCGAATTCACATCAAATTAGACTTACAGAACTTGCCAAAATACTAGGAGTCCACAGAAACACGCTGTGACTCTATATGAAGCACCATGGAGTTGAAAGAAAGTACTCCGATCTTACCAATACTGATCTTGATCTCCTCATCAAGGAGTTCAAGAAAAAGCGACCCAATTCTGGTATACAGTACATTGTTGGGTATCTTCACAGACATGGTCTCCAGGTGCAACATCGACAAGTAGTACAGTCACTTCGCAGGGTTGATGGCTTAGGCCAAGTCTTGCGGGATTGACAGGTCAAACATCAACGGAAATACCATGTGAAGCGCTCCAATGTGTTATGGCATGTAGATGGCCACCATAAGTTAATTCGATGGGGGATCGTGATTCACGGATTTATTGACGGGTTTGGTAGAACGGTGCGATGTGTTTTTTTAACGCATTTGCATTGATTACTGATGCTAATTATATGTCTATTAGATAACGGGACTGAGAGCAAGTAACAACAATCGCTCCAGCACAGTTTTGGAACTGTTCATTCACACAATGCAAAACTTCGGAACACCTTCTCATGTGCGGGGAGATCGTGGAGGAGAGAACCTCGATGTTGCAATGTATATGATAATGTGAAATGGACCATGTTGTGCATCCTTCATGTGGGGATCGTGAGTCATAATGTGTTTGTTCTGCAGCTTTATGTTAGGTACTAATTCTGAACAAGGTCTACACGGAATTCGCGGATTGAGTGTTTATGGGTTGAAGTTGGCACGCAGTTTGCTAGGAGATGGAGAGCGTTTTTCACTCGACTTGAAAACCATCACAGGCTCAACCCTCACAGCCCTAGTCATATCTGGTTGCTCCAGACTCTGTTCCTCGATGAAATTAATTAATCAAGATTGTTCGGATTTCCGGGCAGAATGGAACTGTCATCCAATATGTGGTCCTGATATAAATGATAAGAGCCCTAAGGTAAATGCGTTGTTTTACATTTATGTGACCCTGACAAATTATCTCATTGTGACCCAGGATTTACATTTTTTAGGTCAAATGCAGTTTGGCGTGTATCGAGATGACTGCGAAGGGGTCCACCCTGACGTGATTGAAGAATACTACGGGGTACATGGCCCTACTATGACTCGACGACAACATCAGAGTGGAGCGGGGCATCCAATTGACGAAGAAGAAAGTGATAATGAAGAGGAGCCTCTAAATATGGTACAGGCTATCAATAATCAACAACGACACCAAATCCACCACAAAGCTATCAGCGTTCCATCGCAAATCAATCCTTTCACCAATGACGAAACACGCTGGCAATTCTCTGCCACCCTTATCGAAGTCATAGCCAAGGATATAACACCATGCGACTGCAGGCTAGCAGCAAATGAGTGGGAAGGTGACGAGTATCCGATCTTCGAGGCTATCCCTGTTGGCCAACAAGGGTTGAAAGAATTACATGTGTCTCTCGCTGAACTGAGCTGGTTCAACCAGGGCGAGGCTATGGTGTCAGGCATTACTAGTGTTGTCATACTTTTTAGCAGCTGGGCAAGAGTAACTTAAACTCATGAGAGTTGTAGTAGTTATTACTCTTGAAATACTTACTTGGACAATCCGTCAACCAGAAGGCGGGCAGAATGTCATAAGTTTCAAACTGTAAATATAAACCGCACTATCTAGTACCTTTTGACCATCCTCTTCAGGTCCGAGTCGTTTCTGTCTCTTGTCTCCTCTTCCGTGTGAACTCTTTCTCCACCTTCTCCTACTAGTGCTATTGCTCTGCATGGATTCCAAGAGCAACACTATGAATCAGGAGCACTTCTGTAGAGGTTCAAAATCTGACAGTCAAGTGTGCGACTGCAAGGAATTCTTTGCTTGGTCGCAGGATGAAGGCCACTGTGTGGAGTGTGGTCACAGTCGCAGCAAACACCCTCGCAAGGCATCGACTTGGAGTGGAAAACCACTGGAAGTTCAAGAGGATGAACAGCCTCACCAACTTGGAAATACCTCAGCTGTCATCAAGAATATTTTTGACTGAATCGCTAGCGGTGGCAAAAGCGTCAATGAAAAGTTGTCCACCACCAAGCGACTCACTGAAGCCGGCGTACCACCCACCAATGCCCGAGAGGAAGCCTTATCAACTCTTTTCTTCCACCCGACTTGCTAGTTACAGTAAACTGGCTAAGGGCCCAGTGTTGTTGGCTGGCTTGCGAAAGGTACAGGATCATCGGCTAGTGCATGAAGATTAGTTTACACGAATACTGAAGTTGCTTCTAGGATCGCAAGGATACTATGAGTGGCTCACTGCAACCTAGTAAAATTGGAAGCCAAGCACGCAGGAGCACTACGTCTAACCTTTCCATGACCGGAGCTAACACTTTTCGTGTTGCATCAATTGCTCTATTGACTTGTGGTGTCGATGTTAGTCAAAGACAATCAATAGTCTACTAAACCCACTGATTCATAGCATTTTCCAGAGAAACGGTCTCATCAGAGCACCTAAGGCCCCAAGCAAGAATGGCCGAAATGAAATACAGGCTATGAAGAACTGGGGTTGTTACCTTGACCGGCCTGAGCAATTTATCATTGATAGTGGATGGTCCTATCACAAGATCACCAGCCAGTTACAAAGCTGGTTTCCTAAGGTATTCAATTATCTGGATATCCGAGTTGAGAAGCGACCATCAGCGCCATCACGATCATCAGCACAGCCAACACAAGAAGAGAAGCCTATTTGGCGACTCCTTAACAAGAGTGGACAGACATTAACGGTTGTCAATGTTGCATTTCCGACCGGGACTGACCTAGTGAAACACAAGGGCCGAGATAAAGCAAGTGTCAGTGAGTGTCACCTGTGGTTTGGTGTGTTCCTGTTTCTTTCTCGTACTACTCACTGCATGTTGCCCTAACAATTCCATCAGTCACATGGAACCGGATTCCCGACGACATCTACGAATCTTGGAACACTCAACCTGTCATAGATGGTTCAGATTCCGAACACGATGATTGCAGCGATGTGCTTTTGTCTGACATGGACAGTCTCAATGATTCATTTATCTCCAAGTCAGACAATGAGCTTGCAAGTTCTTTGATGGAAGTGGAGTTGACTGATGCTGAAGTCAAGGATCCCAAAGGCAAAGGCAAAATGAAGGTTGTATTGCCAAAGAGAACTAACAGTGAGTTTGCGGTGTTGGCCTTGATGCATGTACTCATCTGTTCCAACAGTGAAACGAACTCACACAGTTCCTGTCCCCTGCCAGTGATCAATTGCCATCGGAGGTTCAGAGAGCAATTCGAAAGAAAAGTAAAGTTAAACAGGGTAGAGTTTTTCCTTCCGTTATGTTTTTTTATTATTATTCAATCCTTTACTACATACTCAACAGAATCAGCTAATGATGTCCAAGCTGCCATTCCCTTGTTTTGACAGAATCTGGACCATCGACAGGCTCTCAGCCATTTCCGTTGACTCAACCTGCTCAATCCAATAGCCTCAGTGAGTTTTTCATTCGTGCTACTTGTTCAAAATTTAACCTGTGCTGTTGTTGCCAGAAACGGCGTCGTTCCATAGCAGTCGACTCGGAGTGCAAGCTGGTACCACCATCCGATTCCTGAAGTCGAAGAGTGCATTATCGTCTGCACCTGAATTTGTGTCAGTCAGCGAGGCGGATGTCTTGTGGTGCAGTCGACCACACGTTGACAATCCTTTTACACTGGAGCATATCAATCCCTGGGACTCTCACTATTCCATGAAGCCTGCTAACCTCCAGCTCATGTGAGGAGGGTCGGTTACCATTTCCCACACAATGTTTGACAAGTGACTGGGTCTAGTATTTTTTGATGACAGGCATGCTAATTTGGTACTAGTTTTTGTCATTTCTCATGTGTTGCAGTACATACCACTATCTCATCCTCATCCTCATCTCATTCCATACTTATACCTTGCATCCTCGTGATGCCTCACCTAATGATGTCTTGCAGGAGTCATGTACATGATTTACTTCACACTCTTTGAATGCAAACATTGACGACTAAGTATGAAGGACGCGTTGTCTCACTCATTTTGTGGGTGTATCAAAACAGTATGTATTTGAAGAAAAAAAACTATGATACTGCATGAGCCACTAAGTTAGCTCCGCACAACTTGAATGACTCGGTTAGTAGAGACTTGAACAAGCAAATGCGCCAGCTCTGAATTGGCAAAAACGCGCAGTGCGGGAATGCGGAACCTCTTGATTAAAACATGCCCACTCTGGATTGACGAAAATGCACAGCGCACAAGCTGCGGAATGTGCAAATAATAAATGTGCAGATATAATGCCATAGAGCCGTGAGACGGAGGTGAGCGCTACAACAAGATGGAGGCCAATGCTACAAATACAAAAGTTGAGTCGCAGTTAGTCCATTTTCTCTTTCTCTTTTCCCTTCCCTCCCTTATTCTTCTGTCCATTCGTGTGCTTGTTTTTTTTGGCAGAGCTGATGCTGACGTCGAATGTAGAGAACCCTGCAATGGCAGAGTCGTCTTTCGACATGTCAATGGACGTCATGGAAAGGATTGGGATCATGCGTTCTTCGACGGGTTCATCAGAAAGATGCAGGACTTTTATGGCTTGTATGCCGAGCTGGAAAGTCTGAAAGGGTCTGTTAGTGACCGATTTGACCGACACTGTTTGGTACGCATGCCGGTCGGCTGGCCATTCTGCACCATGTTGTATATGTGAGTGTCACAGACGGCGAGAACGAGCATTCTGGACCTTCATTTTGAGTAAGTCTCGTGCATAGGGATGAGTTTGCTGTTCTCTGTTGAGTCATAGATGTGTAGCTGCTTAAGCTTGTTCTGTCACAGCTGAAAATACGACCCACGGTAGTCAGGTAGGATCCTCAGGTCGTATAGTGCTCCTGGAATGACTTTTATAGAGTGAGCGGATTATGTGCAGGAGTGTGAGGCTGACAAATACCTTTATCTGGAGCAGGTGTCGGAATGTTCACGTTGGTGCTCGAGGTTGCTATCGAGTTCGTCGATGCTGCTATGCTCTGCTGCCCTACCATACTGTCTTCGATGTTCTTTCAGTTTCGTTTGTCGAGGAGTGGCATCTTGGTTGGTGTTAACGCCTTCTGGTTTCTGTGGGAGATGTTAAGTGCCAGTGCAAGTGGAATTCATTTTTTTTCCTTACCTCATAGATGCGTTGCGAAGTCAGCATGATAAGGTCCACGTATTGGAGGTCGCTGGCACTTTTAGTGATGCATGCATTTATTTTCGAACCCTGTTGAGTTTATTAGTTGTTGTATGGTGTTCTGTTTGGAACTGACCGTTGCCGCTCTCTTGCTTTCCTCGCTGACCCAGTCCTCAATCGACGTCAACTGATTCTCCCATATATCTGTCAGATTTGGGGAGCATAGTGTCAGTTTGGAAATTGCCCATTTCCATTTGACTGTGTCTGAATTGCTTAGCGGTATGTTCTCATTTTGAAGGTCAGATCGCATTCATAAGTCAACAAGACACAGACTCACTTTCTTGGTGAAGTGCGTGCCTTTCGCGGAATGCTTTGTGCCACATGTCGAAGTCGTGATTTGTCCAATGATGTTCGTCCTGAATGGGCGACCATCCTTGGTGTTGACATAGGACCAGCTGGTCCCGCTGTAATTGTCTTGAATGGTCATGGTCCAATCAATTCCAAAATCTGCTTTGCCCAAGCCATCCTTCCCAAGGCTCGTAATGGTGTCAGCAACATGGTCATATATACCGTTGGCAACACGCTGTGAGAAGCACTTGACCTCGACATCAGGTGAGGACATAGTGGTGGATCGAGTGATGGAATTAGGGGCCCAACGCACATTGAACCTTTCTTTAAATAAGCGGAGTTAAGGTATGACGCACAGTAGGATGCATGGTTGACAAATGCTCATGTTGTCGCTGACAAATGACAATTTTGTCAGCAGTCAGCCAATTTTTGAGCCGTCAGGATGCTCTGTGTCATTTGGTATGCTGTTGTGGGTACAACAACTCTGCTAAGGTGCAATGCAGAGCAAATGAAAGAAATATCAATAATGCTCTAAGCTCTAGGTGGGAGATAGAGCTATACTCTCTCTAAGTGTTGGTCGAAGTGTGATGCAAATTGTTCAACCCGGTGTGAAAAACACAACCTGACTAGGCACTTGTAAAGGTACTTAGCCAGTATATGTCTAAGCTCTGCCTATGCTGCTATACTTGCAAACAATAAAGCAAGAATGTTCGACCCAAGGGAAAAGCTACTAAGGACAACTTAAGATAGAAAGACCCGAAAGTGCGCTATAGTGCGGGAAAGTGCGTCGCAAGATACAGCGCTAGTGCGCAGGAAAGTATGTCGCAACTATAGAGTGCTATGGCATGAGAAAAGCGGAAGTGCGGGTTGGTAGATGGTCGCTATCGCGTCAGTAGTGGAGCACTAATGCGTCACAAGATAGAGCGCTAATGCATGGGAAAGTGCGGAAGTCAAGAAAGCGGACACTGAGTGAAAGGAAGGTGCTGGATAGTGAGTGAGATCAAGGGTATTGATTGCAAGGGTGAGGAAAGTCAAGGTAAACCAATAGGGGCTATAGAGCGCAACTAAAGGGTGACTACTTCTAAGTAAAACCTAAGGGAAGGAAATACAGTTGAAGGGAAGTAATGTACAAAGTAGTCACCATAGGCTTCTTATACTAGTAAACTATACCATCTCGGACTCGGAAGGGATAGGATATACATGTAATAAGACTGTAGCACTTTTTACAAACTCGAGGCAAGGCAAATTACATACCAATGAGGTAGGATGGACAATGGATGGATTCCGACATTTCGGGTGATTCCTAGAGCGCGAGAACAACGCGCTGGACTAGCACTAGGCGCGGGAACAAGCGCTAGGTAGAGCGGACATGCACTAATGCTCCTATAGACACATTGGTGGTAGTTCTGATAGCGCTATAAGCGCGGGAATAGCGTCGGATAAGTCGCGGGAGCATGAATAGTGCTGTGGGAATGTGCGCACATAGTGCGGGAAAGTGCGGAATAGCGTCGGACAAGGGTTATGGCTGAGACAAGTGAAGACTGCTGATAGGGGAGTAGTGAATAATATGAGGGATAACTTTGGTCCACCTATTGAAGGCTTATGCAGGTATACATGCCTAGCGCCAATATGATTGTCACACTGTGGAAGCAGATGGCAGCAGAGAAATGATCCAAGACACGCTGAATGAGCGCCTAAGGGAGCGCCTAAGCACGGGAAAGCGCCGGAGCGCACAAAGTGCTGGGGAAGTGGCTCTCAATGCAAGATAAAGTCTATATGAAGTGGGATATGATTGTTGCTCTAAAGTGCGGCTCTATACTGGTGCTCAGTGGTACTCGATGGGTGGTAGTTGGTGTCTAAAAGGTAGTGTAGTAATGCCTCCTCAGCTCAACACAAAATGAACCACAGTGAGGTAAAGTGCTATGTAATAGCTACTAGGCCATGAGAAATGGTGCCATACAATGTAGGTAATAATGAAAGGTACATGAAATAGCAAAAATAGCGAACTAATGCGTACCTGTGGGCTGGATGGACAGTGGATGGATGCTCCTGGATGATGGGCGACGCAGGGCGCTTAAGCGCAAGAAAGCGTGCAAGGCGCGCGCGCGGGAACACTGTGGCTGGTGCGGGAAAGTAGCGCGTGCCTAGCGGCTAGCGCGGGAAAGTGGGGCGCTCTATAGGGAATGACTAGGGATGATGTTGTGCAGTGATGGGATGAGCCTGGTAATGGCTTGGTGACACAAGGCGTGATATAGGCCATATGTGGCTGTAGGGGCACGAGCCTCTACACCGTGGAGGTGGTTGAGGCACCTCAGTCATCATCTCATTGTCTTCAATACTGACTGAGTTAGTCAGTTTCCTCTTCTTTCGACGAGGTGGTTGTTGGTTTGACCCGGCTTGGGTGCCTGCTAAAGCAAGATTGTCGAGGTCGAGGATGATCTGTTGAACTCTGTTTAGTTCATGCACTCGGTCTTGTTTGGTACATGCCAATGTTTTATCCTGTGTCACTAGCTGATTCAGTGCTGGTAATTGTTGCTGTGCTAGTTCTCGTTGTTCGTGGTTGCATGCGGCCATTCAATTAACATCTTTAGGTTTAATATGTCTAATCGAAGGATTTCATGGTGAATGTCTTGGGATGGGTGAGACAGATTTTGCTGTAGTTGAATGGACATAGGATGAATAGGCTTTGAAGGGAAGTCGCATGTGATACCATCACATATGGTTTCTCAGCTCCTCTGCACCATTTCGAGCCAAGATCAATGATAACTTTCTCCAATGTCTGTCCCTGTGACTTATGTGCAGTGATCACGAAACCTGGAAGAATGGGAACCTGTGTGCGTGTAATCCGGCACATCTTTTCGAATTTGGATGCATAAATCTTAGTTCCATGGAGTCTTCAATGATAGGTATGTCGTGCGGATGCAGATTTGGTAGCGCTTCATCTGACAACTGATTGATTTCTACAATACAGGACCTCAGTACACGTTGTTTTTTGTCGTTAACTGTGTATCTCACTTTCTTCAGTATTCTGGTACTACCATTCACGATTCCACCTTTGACGTCAAAATTTGGGGACACAAGGACTGGCATTCCGATGACTAGCGGGATCTTTCCTAGCTGCATGTTTGTTTTTCCCGAGTTCAAATGCTGTAGTTTGTTAATTAGGTCATCGTTGTGCAGTCGTTTTCCTCCATGCTTATCTGTACAATGGTACCAATGAAGGGTGCATCCTGTTCTTCGTGCAAATGCTGTCGTTATTCTAATGTTCAGTTCATCTTTGCTTTCATTATCACAGACGATGATCGGTGCATCTTTCCAATCGCAATTATCTGTATCTCTTGCGTTGGAGCTAATTACTCTTGTTTGCAGATGTTAAGACCGTACTCAAGTAGTATCGGATCCGAAGGGCTTCGGCCTCAGCTCGTGCGCTGTGCCCCTTTCCCGAGTCTTGCCCCTTATTTCAGAGAGCTAAAGTATCGCGTCTAGTGAGACGGATAAGTATCGTAACTGGATAAGTATTGCAACGGATCCAGTTAAGACTTCCGAATATCGAACATATAGAGTAACGGCTAATCCGGATCGGATCCGGACTAGAAACTAACTGGGTGAGGACTGTCCAAAGACAGAGGCGGATATGTAGACTATAGGAATCTATCCTAAGTCTCGGAATAGATAAGAGTAGCGTACTCAAGTCCGACGGATAACGGAGGGACTTAGAGTCCAGACGGAATGAGTACAATCTAAGATGATATTCGAACTGATCTACTACAGCGCATATACAAAGGTTTATATACTACGGATAGCTAACGGAATGATCAATAAGCAAAGGTGCGAGGCTATGTACAAAAGTATAAGCAAAGTCTAAGTGGAGCGTATTGGTAAGTCAGATGGATCACGAATCATGAACCGGGAATGAAGTACAAGTAAAAGCGGATTCGTAAGTGTAGCGGATCAGTAAGCAAAGCGGAAGTAAAGGATAACCGGTATACCGGTGTACAGGAATACCGAAAGGAGATGAACGATAGTTAGAGTTATATGAACAGGAAATGAAATAAGAATCAAAGCGGATCTGTGGACCGGACGACGGATATGTTCATCGGATCTGGATCGGATCTGAGATCCGGATCATCGGATCTGTAACCGGATATATGGTATATGACAGCAGAAGATGATAATTGTCTAGCATACATTTCCCTTGGCACAGGCGTGCAAGGGATTCGACAAACTGTTCGTTTTCTGCACCTGATTGACGCATTATTTTCATCAGCAGTACTACAGTGTTTGTCGATAGCCAGAGCAGTCTGCTGAAGATGCTTTTCTGTCCCTGTGTTGTTGCACAAAGTCTGAGGTCAAGGTGGGCATACAATCGTTTTCCACTTACAGGCAAGAGCTGAGCGAAATCTCCTGTGAAGATGATATTTATTCCCCCAAACAGTGCAGTATTACCTTTGGCGTCGACTAAAGTGTCGTGAATCTTACTGAGAAAATCGCAGCTTATCATGGATACTTCGTCGATGAATAAGTAGTCAATACCTTCCCACATTGCAGTGAGGTCTCATTTTGTCTTAGTATTTGCTGATGATGTATGTCTTTGATTTAACAGGAGAGATGCGTGTAGAGTCATGCCTGAGATGTTCCGTGCGGCCACTCCCATGTATGAGGCAAGCCTGAATCGTCGTCCTTGGTTCTGTTTGACGAAGAAATCTTTCAGAGTATTGATAACTCTCAATTTTCCGGTTCCAGCAGGGCCTCCAATAAACATTCTCAGAGGTTCAGGCTTGTTCACTCGACTGTGTTCTGCTATTATTCTGAATGCCCTTGATTGTTCATCGTTTAGCGACCATTCTTGGGCGACTTGTTCAATATTTACATCACGGAATTCATCAATTGGATGGGTATGGCTCTGGATATTTGGAGCAAGGCTCTTGCGTGTTTCTGTCAGTCTCATATGTAGTGTCTCAATCGTTGTTGACGGTCCATTGCAATTGATGGGTAAGTGTGATTTTGAGGCATCTTGCGCTGCCTGGTTTTGTTTCCATTTTGTCTGTCTTTTCTCATAGCAATCTCGCCATTCCTTCTCTTGCTCCATATTTTGAATCATTTCTTCGGATATCTGACTGCTGTTTTCACACAGGTCTGTACTAGCATTCACAGGATTTGACACATGCGAGAGACTGTCAAAGAACTGGCACGAGTCCGTATGTTGAAGGCAGCAGATCAGGTCGTTGTTAATTGTGGCTTGGTGTATTGAATGGCAGGAGTCCATTGACTCTAGATGAGTGAGTATATCTTCATCAGTATTGTCTGTGAATATCTCATCTTCATTAAAACCACTGAGTGTAGTTCGATATTTCAGTCAAGATTCCTGCCAGTGTGTGTCAAAGTCGATGGTTCGCGAAATGATCATCCCAGCTGTCTTTACATTCGTGCAATATTTGCATATTGTTCAATATGGAAACAACCTTCTCATCACATGTACATCTGAATGTCTCAAAGCTTTCAGTCCATGATTGCAATGTCTGTTTAAGATCAGTTACAGACCTCCAGGGTTTAAAAAGAATGAGCATCAGACGACAGTACTTGGGATAGATGGACTCTTGGTCTCTGTGAGGCATCTTTGGACCCATTGAAACAGGTACGAGTTGATTCTCCCATCGTCTCACTCACTGAAAATGTGGTGTGCGATTCATAATGTCCACCCTGTAGTTCTGCAAAGGGCTGTGTTTTGGCTGAAGAATGAAGAATTTCCTCTGCTGAAAGAGACAGGTGTGGTTCATTCACTTCCATGTCTTCTAAATCTTCTAATTCATCAGCGTCGTTTTCTAGTATGGTATTGTCAGCGAGCTCGTCTTTGTCATCAACATCATCATCACAGTATGATTCATTGTCATCTGTACTCTCAGTTGTCATTTTCTTATTTTTGTTTTTCCTGCTCTTCTTCACTTTGTCCACCTGAGCTACGAAGTCCCTATACACTTATGTTGTTGAACTTTTCGTCTTGATGCAAGTAGTCCATAAGCTGCACAGCTTTGGGTACATGATTTCCAAACTTGTCACTGCTGATTCTGATTTCGTCGTTTTGAAGCTGTTCGACATAGACACCGTCGTCATCAAGGGTTCCTTCAACTGGCCTATCCTCCAATTCCTCATCATGCCCATCTAAATTTCCTTTGGTATCATCATCATAATTGTGAGTGGTCCTCAATGCAGTGTCATCAGTCATTGACATTCAATTACACTCAGGACTTGGACTACACTTTTCGACAAAGGATTCAAAGTTTGTCCAATATAAGCCACGGTACTCTGGGCTCGTGAAGTGGTCTTCAAAATCCATCAAGTACGAACCTGTCACGAATTCCGAACACAAATCACTATTCTTTCTTGAACATTCGTGAGACCTCTAAAGACAACTCGTAAGACAACCAGTTAAGCGCCCGTCACAAGCGCCTGTCGTTAGCGCTCAGTCAGCGGCTGTACCTATGACATTCACAAACCCTAACCCGAACTTATCCTTTACATTTCCGAACTTCTCTATTCCATTAGCGCCTACTACCGTTATCTCCGACATCCCCTGATTTTGACTTCCTTACTCAAGCGATCAAGTCACGTGACTCTAGAAACCCCGAGAACCCTTGCACAGCTATTACACGTTTCATGACATCATAGGAGTATTTATATTTAGATCATCGTACGATTCCCTTTTCTATTTAATGATTGGTTAGTTAGTTCATTCTCAGATTCAGTCTCCGCTTCAATGTATGTATATAGGTAGCTCGTGTAGTCAGTAGTTCTTTAGTTCAAACCTCTTTTGTATTAGCTCACTGCTAGCAATCCTAAGACGTCCCTGCTCATTATACTCTTTTCTTGTTGTGATAACCTTGTTTGAGTCCTAGTCTCTGCCCCTGCGTTAATTCGTTAAAGGGTTGTGACAACACACTTGCTGTGCAGACAGCTCTTGATGAGAAATCATCGAGTGAGCACATTTTTGCAGCATCTTTTTAGGTCGTAAGGTACAATTATCATCGTTCAGATCATACACTTCTAATTTGTGGACTGCTGTTTCCATTGCAGCCAAGCAACGTGAGTTTTCAACTGCGACTTCGTGATGTAGTCAGTAATATAATACAGTATCGCTTTCGCAGCCGGCCCTGAACCGATGAACTTTATATCCATATTGCAACCTCATAGCTTCCAATATGCTCGCATTAAAATGATTGACTAGACTGTCCAAACACTTTAAGGTAATCTCTCCTGTATCTGGATCAGTCAGGCTTATTGGATGTATGTTTTTCTCGTCTAGATCAAAACAACATTCCTTCAGTTCTGGTGGGCCCCTCCAGTATTTCCAGCACATTTTTGAATGCCTGTGAATTCGGCATTTTTTGGCCAGGAAATGTGCATCTTTCTTTCACATTGTGTCTAACAAATCATCCTCAGGTGTTCTGAAAATTCACTCCTCGAGTCGAACACGGATGAAAGGTTTGATTTCGGTATTGATACATCTTCCTCCAGGGAGTTCAGGGATGCACATTGAGATGGTATCCTCTAGGTATTAAGAAAACATTCTTTAAAGGTCTGTTCCTCACTTTGTAATATTCGAATCCTTGATCTCATTGGGATTGAGACCACCTTTGAGCCATATCAGCATATGACAGTGCAGCGTCCCTCTGCCTTGAGCTTCGACGCATCCATAATATGTGCTGACAGCGCCGAGTATGCCTTCATGAAGGTCTGTGCCTTTACCTTTGAATCGCAAAAGACATTTGATGAACGCTCTCATGTAGGTATTGAAAAACTTCGCTGCAACGGCCGGATTTTGGGCTACAAGAATAGACTGATCAGTGAAATTTTGGTACTTCCTCTGGTAGAAGATTATCGACATCTATTTCAGCACCAGCAAGGAATTTAACAAGTGGATTATATACATCTGCAGGATTGATGGTGACATAGAAACTCGGCAACCCTTGCTTGCACATCAAACCACAGGATTTCATTCCACATATTCCTTCTTGTGTGCACAGATCCTGGTACTTGTGAAGTTATGACTTGTACTTCTTTCATCAAACGCAACACACATCAGCTCATCTTCATTATTTGCAGAAACTGTGTCTCCTTGAGCTACACGTTCCATCACACAGTGAACAGCCCAAGGTGAAACAGCAGCAAGGTTAGTAGCCATGGTTGGAAAGGAGTCCCGTTTCACTTTTAAGGATGTATGTATTAAAATCTTATGCCACTGTAAAATGTTAAATGCCATGAACAGAAATGAATAATGTTCTTGAAAACGATGATCTGTGAGGTTAACAAGATGTTTGATATGTCTCTTGATTAACAAGGGTTCAGTACGCAGGTGGTCCTCAAATCCTCCCAGTCCATATGGAAACAATGTAGGATAAATCATCGGAAAGAGGTCCGGATCAAAAAACTCGTTAATGGGCTCAGGATATGATGCACTGCTGCAGCACGCAATTCATTTGCAGATGCATCTCCATCAACATCGGTAACTACAACATTCTCGAAATTGATTTGCAGTTCAGCAGCGTGCAATGAATCATCATGATCGCTCACGTCAGACGAATCCTCTAATTGCACTGCCTCGCTTCCATCATATTTTGACATCAAGGAATCATGCACATCATTGGGAAGAACATGATCAACATGAAAGGGCATCAACATTTTTTCATCCATAGAATTCAGCACATCAAAATTGATAATGATGTCCTTATACAGGTGGTTGTGTTTTTGTTAACCAAACTAACGCAGCTCGAACTTTCTCTCTGCGAGCTATCAAAGGCTTGGCCTTTTCTTCAAGCCATGCATGAGATGGAGGACATGATCCTACAAAAATGACGCAGATCGGAGTAATAATATCAGCCACTGATGGAGGTAAGACATTCGCGATACCTTGTGGGCGCTGAGGATATACAATTATATGGCCCTTGATCCCACGCTGATTGGTGGAAAGTTGCAGGTCCTGGTTTTTCTTCCTTCAACTGAACGATCCAGCACTTTACATGACAACGAGCAATCATTGCTTCCTCAACGACCGTCAAATCTTTCAATTTGTCAGGTACGTCTCCCAACAAAGTTCAATTCGCGAGACTCAACACCGGACATTTGCTCTTCTTGAGCTTTCTATCGCAGACATTACATAAAGACAGCTGGAAGTCGTCTGCACTGATTTGTTTCACACCGGATGGATCAAGCATCAAATCACAAAGTGGACCATTGGAATTTGCAAATGGCAGTGGAGGAAGAGGACAGTCCCAGTTGAAATAATCATTCGTCATATGCTGATCTTTTTGACGGTCAGGTCTGTGCAAAAGAGAAGAATTGGGAAGGTTCACTACAGACGTTATTGTCCGTTCAGAACACAAAACACTTTCAGCACAAGACGCACAGGTAAATGTGGCCAACCTTTCTGAAGAAGTCTCGTCCCTGAACATCAGCACCAGACAACGCTTCAATTGTGAGGACAGAATCTGAGGCCATTCATGACAAAGCCGACGACGATGATTTTTGCGATCATGTAGTCACGCTTGGGACTGAATTTGTACAGACAATTTTGACTTCGCTTTCCGCAGTGTTTTGATATGATTTTTTAATGTGCAGCGAAGCTGTCCCGTTTTTGAGCCAACTTTAAAACTGACATCATTGGCTTTCAACAGGCGTTCTAAAGGTCATTGTTTCGTTGTTTTCAATATAGAAGTCAAAAAGGCTGTCCTTACCGAAAGCACAGCCTGATTATCATCATAAGACACATCAATACCTTGACACACAGATTCGCTGTAGAGACTCGCGTTTCTGTGGGCTCATATGGGCTCATTTTACGAATTCTGGCAACTGGCCTTTACTGCACGACTCGCACCATCATCCGTATGCGACTTCTATCATGGTTCTGGTCATTCCACACACCACGCGCAGCTTTCCCGCGAAACGCGCCATAGGCGCGCTACTTTCCCACACAACGCGCAGCATTCCCGCGCGCGCTTAGCGCGTTTCTCTCACACTTGTCGCCCTACTCCATACGCAACTTCTGCTATGTCTCCAGTCATTGCGCATACAATGCACAGCTCTCCTGCAAAACGCGCCAGAGGCGCAACACTTTCTCACTGCTTAAGCGCACTCCATTGCGCATCATCCAGGAGCATCCTATCCATCATCCAACCAGTTCCTAGGTGTGTCCCTTTTCGTTGTCAGACCATATTTAGCCTATTACACTTTGTATTTCAGTTATGCACCCTTACTTTACATCACTTTACCTCACTTACATACTTAGAGCACTCCCTATTCAGCTCTGAGCCCTGGGAGAGCGCTTAGGTAGAACTTACATACTTTCATGTTCGTTTTACACCAGAGCTTCCTACCACATCTTTCTACCACCATGTACTTGGCAGTTAGTTCCATGCAATGCATGCGTCCGTCGTCGTCTTAAGGCCCTAGCATCAGTCTAAAGCTAGTGGCAGTATCAGTATCCATCTATATCCGCGCTTTTCACCATATTATCGTCTCTCTACACTTGTGCACTGCTTGCACTACCATCCCAGTTCTCTGCGCATTTTCGCCTTTCGCACTTTTGCCTTCCCACGCTTCGTGCATTTTCGCCTTTCGCACTTTTGCCTTCCTGCGCTTCGCGCATTTTTCGCATTTCACTTTCCCGCGCGCGCCTTGAGCGCGTTTCTCGCGCTTACATCGCCTTTTTGTCGCCTTTGATCAGGGTTGATCAGCATCATTTCAGTGGATCCTTGCTTTCTTTGCTTCCCTTAAGGGTCGAACATATCGCACAGCATATCAAGACCCAACATAGAGAGTGTTTGCTTGTCATCTGACTTGCAGTCACCTTTGTTGTGTTACCCACATCGCATCCATTGAATATTTGCGATGAAGGAGATCCACATAAACTTGTACCTACATATTGAGATATAGCTTGTCATAGATCTTCCATAGATATGTTCAAGGGTACTTGAAGGCCATGAGCGACTGCCAATTCCCTCAAAGGTACTATTGATAATTTTTCATAGCCACCAAAAAAATTATCTACAGTAACATTAGAAGAACCCACTTGGGTAGCTGAAACTTTTGTTCGGTCTCTAACAACAGAAGACAACAGAGAGCAGATATTATCTACAAACAGTCACTCAGACATATGAAGATGATAATTAACACCAATACACGTACCTTCAGGCTGGAAATTCCAACTATGATCACCAGAAAGTCGACCGACATCCGTTTCTGAAGGCCATTGGAACTGAGAACTGTCGTACTTTGCATTGACAGACGCAAGCCAATCACGACCGAGCTCAACATTGCATCCACTCAGATAGATGGGTCGAAAAGTCTGTCAGGAATTGTGCCATCCGTCCACAGTAGGAATACAAACCGGCCCAAGAGCAGACTCTATGGCCACTCCGTGATGATTGGAGACAGTTTGTGGTACATTGCAATCGTGCAGAAAAGACAATGACGCGGTCAAATCGAGACTCACATCATCGACGCGAATAACAGCAGGGATGTCAGTGAAAGATCTGATGACTTTATAAGAAGATATAGACATAAGTATTAAGTAGTCAAAAACTAGGAAATCAGATCAATGTGTGCAGGCAGAATAATTGGGAACGAGCGTTCAGAATCATGCGAAACAAAAACCTCAAACAGACATCAGTCACATGACAAACATGTTTAGGGCCAGATCATTGCATTTTTACACCAAAAGTGAAAAGATGAGGTTTTTTAGAGGATGACACTGGCAAAACTCACTATTGCCATAGTGGGAATTTTAACTTCTACTCTCTGATCAGATATGTAGGGTATGCTAGTCATCGTCGCGAACTGGGCTCATGGGTGCAATAGGAAAAACAGCAAGAAATTCATGTCCATTGAGAAGCTCACCCAAGCACCATTGACCTGTTTTCTTGTACTGTTCCAACACCGCTAAAGGCTCAGTGTGGTCAACATAAAACTTGGTGAACACAGATGATATAGCTCCATTGTCGCAGCTGTCTTGGAAGAGCGAACCCCTCAGTTGAGCGGCCTTTAGATAGCTAATGGGGGAAGATGCCAGAATGCCCTTTGCATGTTGACGGATGAAGTCCAATTCAATGTCCTTGATATTAGCAGCTTCATGATTTTAGTCATAACATTTGAATATAATGAGGGTGATAACTCACCAGCATATTTCACCAAAGCATTGCAAGCAGCAGGGTGAGATGAGATGAGACCAACGATGTTAACGCGGGAGAATAAGGCATGGCACTTCAGAGTTTGCAAGAGGTGGGTTGTGATGTAACACTGACGGACTGCTTCATCGACGACAAGCTGTGTCACCCAGCCAACTTAATGAAATCAAAAGGTGAGCTTTGCAATAAATTGAGATAGCTACCTTTATTTTCACCATAGTCCCAGACCGTGGCAAATGCGTGTCCATAAAGTTGAGGACACTCACTCTCAAGTGGATCAACTTGGATGTAGCAGCTTACCAAAACACTACTCTCCAGGTGAGACAAACATTGGGATCGTAGTCTTGCACCATTCATCTTGACCTGTTTCCCTGTGTAAATGATTCAGCCATGGCCAATGATCAACATCTCGACTACTGACCAGCTACAGTAAATTTGGAAATTGTAGCTGCCTGATTGCCCCAAATACCATAGTTAGAACTGAACATATTGGCGCACAATTTCAGTGTATTGTCGGAGACTTTGCTGCCCAACGTCATCTTATAAGAGAAAGAGGCTTTGGACGGAGAAGTGGGACAGGGGAGGACAAGGCCTCTTGTTGGGGGAGTTACAGGTGTCATCATCGACTGTGACATTATTGGAGAAGATGTGCAATTATATAATTCATACCAACACATATATATTATCAAGCATGGTCTGTGCGCTTGGAACCCAACAGCAAGATTGACTCATAAAAAATAGCAACCATTGTTTGTCCTGATGAACAGTGTGCTGCAGGCGTATGGACATGTAAATATTATGGTGTAATACTGTGAAAAAAACTATAAGAACTGCTTGATACACGAGCTTAAAGCCCATCCTCACAAGCCCATCCTCACTTACTATGTCAAGTACCCCTCTGAGTTGGTCTGGCACAGGCAATATTCACAACCAGCATCAGTATCCTCATCACTATCCACAGCTGCCAGCACATCATCAGCAACCTTTCACACAACATTATCTGCAAATGCTGCACATACCACAGCACTATCTGCCACCTTTGCAGCATTAGTATTATCCCCCACACTTCATTCACACTGGCCAGCCTCCATACCAGCAGTATCTTCCAATGCAACCAGCAAGGAAGTTCCAGCTCCAGAGTATACTCCAATGCAATCGGATCCAACCCCAGAACTGTCCCAGGCATCATCAAAAGCCCCAGCATCATCCCAGGTATCAGTGAGACTGCAACAAAATCCTGAACTGTGCCCTGGAGTTTTTAGTTTCAACATTGACATTATTATGGGTGACATGAAGCATGGATTTCATGGTGAGACTGACATGCCTTGGGATGACTTCAAAAGTCGCATTCTTGCATACCTCAATGCTCCTGAAGAAGTCCAGCTTGTGTATAAGTTTGTAGGTAATAACAGTAATGTTACAGTTACTGTATGCCCCTATTTTCTTTCTCTTTTACTTGCTTGTATTACATCACGTGCCACATGATGCTACCGCTAGACTTATCTCTTTCTTGTCTTATCTTCAATTCATTGTATTACATCATGATCACTATCAAGCCATCGCTAGGTGATCTATTCTTGCTATCTCTGACTCATTTACGTTCTCACACCTACCCTGAAGCAGTTGTTGTTTGCTATATAAACTCGCTCTGTACACTGTAAGTCTTTACTTTAATCTTACTAGGTTTTACCTGGAACTTCCTTCACTTAAGACCACCAATCTTAAGTCATCTGAACTCAATTCAAGTCAAGGACACTCTCCTTGACCTGTCTTACAGAACCGACCCATTGTATACGCAAGGGTCCTGAACCGACCTTAGCCGAATACTCTTATCAAGTAGCTATACGTCAGAACTATCCTAGTTCGTAACAGATTGTGGACAACAACAGGTGTTTCCTGTGAGCCTCACTAATCTCATCATGGAGCTTGTCTAGATACATATCACAGCTGCAGGACAAACAGCCATGCATGTACTTTTGTTATGTCAGAATTTGTGCACAAAGAGATTGAATATGGACGCACCTCAATATCTTCCAAGTCCATCATCCAAGTTCTACCACTATGATTACCACTCTGGCTTTCTTTATTTGGCCTCCCAGTCAATTTGTAGCATTGCGCAATTTTTTCTATTGTCAATTTGCTTGCACTAGTGTATGCCATGATTTTGGACATGTCAAGGAGCGGTAGCATTCAGATGATAATCTCACATAGTTCTTGCAATGATTTGTGACCTTTCATAGTAGGGTAAGAGAGACACTCAATAAATGTTTGACTGGAGAAAAAAGTGTTGTTATAGATGTTGACTCTGAGGGCAGGTGACCACCAACTTCACCGAATCACTTAGTTTGTTTTGCTGGTCATCTGCATTCGATTTTTCTGATCAGTTTTGTTGCTTGGACCATGTCAATAGCTTGCTTCGTTGTTGAGATAAAAATCAATCTTTGTAGGACTACTTTTTGGAAATAAATGCACATTTTTTTTGGGGAATTACCGCCGGCCTCTACCATTATGCAAATTGCTGTAATGGGATCTGGGTGGATTTTGTTTTTAGTGTCCAAAAATCACTCATTTTGGGTACACTTGCACAATGTTTCATTTTGGGAAGGCTCCACAGTGTCAATTTTAAAATTTTGAATTGGTAGGTTTATTGAGAATATGCTAATACTTGTTCTCTGTAAGTAGTTAAGACTGTTGTCCCTTGACAGTTATGCCAAAAGGCAGTGATAATCAAAGCTCAAGCTTGATTATCGTGGACAGTATTTATGTTGATTATGGGAACTCAGGTAAGCAACGAGCTTACATTCTCCAGCTGTTCCGAATGAAATATGTGTTGAGTTGTGAGCTCTGAAGTGCATTGTGCTTTACCCATCGATTGTGCATTATGGATCAGGTGATAGTACACACTACAAACCAGCCCAACTTGAAGATCGATATACAATTTGCTGCCAATCGGGGATTGGTGCTTCCCAGTGCCGCTACGATTTCTTATTCGAATTCAAGGTTCCGTCGAATCTTGCGACTGGCCATTTCCAGGCCACAAAATACTGTGCTAAGGGTACATTGATCTGCAAAGCAAGCGCAGGTAACAGCACTATAAGTTAAAGCCTACTTTTTATCAAGCACTGATACACTACCCTATTTCTAGCAAGTCGAAAGCTGCACATTGCATCAATTTAACACGTCAAATCTGTGACACAACTGCTTGCACTCACCCAACGCAGGACTTGAGAACACTTGCTCAAATTCAAGTCTACAACCTTCGCAGGCCACCTCGATGGTAACAGTCATTTTCTCACCACAGGAGAACCGTGTTGGCATCAGTGATTGCCATCCATCTTCTAAGCCCAGCAGCTCTTCCTTCTCTTTCTCAGGAAAAAATGCGACAGTGCCCATTAGTGCGATTCGTTGGGGTCGCGAGTTCCAGCTGAGGCTCTTCATGGATTTTGTGGGAGTGGTGACATTCCAAATTTGAATCTGGGTGAGGGAGCCAGATGAGGTGTAGGTCTTGTTGGCCGCAAGGCCATCTTCGGGAGTGGGAACAAGACTGTCGATATAGCAAGATTTGAATTTCGACTTGCGTAGGTGCCATTGGAAGAACATTGAATCCTGGAGACGACATAAATGACCGGGTGACTTCAGGTGGAGATCCACTTACGTCGTCGCTCAATATGACGTGTGAGCCCGAAGTATACACTTGGTCAGGTAAAGCCTTGTTTACCCGTATGATTTTCCCCGGAAAGTACGTCACAGGTCCTGCTTTCCAACCTGAAAAAGTGCTCATGATAGCTGAACATGCGTACCTTTTCTTCCGAGCTCTTCAGAGAATTCCAGACCTGGAAACTGGCTTGGCTGCCGCAAACCATGGGCATTATGCTGCCCAGAAATGCTGGTAGAGGTAACATACAACGCGCATGCACAAGCTACTGTTAGGACAGAGAGTCCGAGCTTAGCCCAAGTGAACCATTTGGATGCAGGATCTGCTTTGCGGGGCTCAGAGATGAACTTGAAGTCTCCGCTGGGGAGGAGAATTGCTTCTTCTCCATAGTCTTCAAGTTGATATTCCAGATCGTGCATGTGGAGAGGTGAATGTGATACTACGAAGGTCTGTTGTATATCTAAGACCGGCTTATTGAATATATCAGTGCTTATCGGTGGTAAAGTGCCCATTTACCTGTTTCACTCGAATGTTTGGTAAGGCGCACCGAAACCCACGCAAACGAAATTCCGGTTTGGATGGTATTGAAACTTCATACGTCAGAACTTTGTTTTTGTCCAACCATGACTTATTGGAAACACAAGACGAGCAACGAGTACAACACACACGAATGAATTACAAATCCGGCACGATGTTTCAGAGGATGGAGCATACGAAGACAGGAAATTACTCCAGCGAGTCACATAACGACCGGGATGGACATTGCTACAAAGGACGACCAGCTATTTGCAACGATACAAAAAAATACTCACCCGGATGAAGTACTGCTAGGTAGTCCAGCGATTGCTGACAGTAAAATCACATGCCCTGTGCGAACAATTACAGATATCAGTGACGAGATCATATGCGGACTTACCAGACAGTCAGATAAAAGCCAGACACGTCGCTGTTCAGGATGGGATACATGCAACTTACGGTATGTTGGAGTTCCTCGCTTCGCTCACCTGGATTTGGAGTACTGACGGTAGAGCTATTAGCAACATTACAAAAAAGTACTCACCTGGATGTAGTCTGGCGAATGCTGATAGTAAAATCATTTTCCCTGTGGGAACGATGAAGTTAGTGACGAGATGATCATATGCGGAGTCGCCAGGTGGTCGAGTAAAAAACCATCAACCAGATGCACCACATGGTCCACACCCTGGTAGGAGTATCCATACACCTTGGCCATAGTAACAGTATTGTTGTTGATACTCAGTGGAGATTGCCAAATGCTTCCTTTACTGATACGTAGCTGGGGAGCGCTAGTATGGTTCACCAGTTCCCTTCGGATTGCTTAGGTTCCTTCAGCCCACATATCAGGCAGAGATCTCACTGTTCCCCGTCCTTGGATCATTTCCAGGCCTTCCTTCCATCAAATTGTCCGTCAAGTTTCAACTACTTCTCTCGTGAGAAAAACGGTCCCACAGAGTCCCACAGGCGCCTGTGACGCTTTGGCGAAGGTACGTTGACTTGTAAGCAGGAACCGTCTTCCGCGTGGCTCGTCACGCCGCAAGGGCCCCCCTGGCACCGCGTGCCGTTTTGGAATGACTGCGAGTCTTCCTTTGTGTTTGCACTTCGGACGAGTCGGACCTCCCCATTCGTGTCTCCCCCTCCCTCCCTGTTGATTTGAAGTTCATTCCGTGTTTGTTGTGGTTTCGTTTGGTTAATTATCGTTGAGTTGTGCTGTTGTCATCGACATTGTCAATGTTTTTACCCCCAAGAATGGCGCCGCGGCGAATAGGAACGATTACTTTTCAATCTTCTTAAAATTCGAGTAGGAGGCAGTACTTTCAAGATTGTATCTAATCACCGCATCAAGCACCTGCCAGTATCTCCGATTGCTTCACGTTCCCGATGTCATAACTTTCAACGGGAATGCGTTGAGAACGTCACTTTTTGACTGCACGACAAATGTATACCCACACTGATGAAGCACAGGTTGTTGGCGCACTAACCTGTCGATTTAAAAGGATGAATGGGCACTTCTCCCCAGCCCTTCAGTCTTATCCTCATGGCCACTTCCGTCGTACCGCAGGATGATTTCCTGATGGCAGTATGGAGCATTCAAGTGATGAATGTAAGTGTCTGTCTGAACCAAAGCAGCGTTGATCCCAACTGAGAGATTACTCTCAGTATACCGATGGTCTGTCCTCTCGTTCTATGAAACAGGGAATTTCTGACGAACACATCGTAGTCGCGGTTACTGCTCTTTGGGTGAGTTTCCCCTTGGATTTTCAGCACAACTCCTTTCACTTCTCAGGTGAAAGGTTTATGATTTATTGTTACGATTCCAGCAGGAGGTGATGGCACTGTTTATGCTCGCAGTTATTGATCTCATCCCCCTTTTTCATAGGCAACATTTCTCGCCCAAGCCAACAAGAATGTTGCAAAATTTCTGTACATCGGAGCCCGCTATATGCCGTTGTTGATAGCTGTTCCTGGCCTCATCTGTGAGCATATATCCATCCTCTATGATATTTTTAGTCTCACTCGGGTCCCAGTTGACCAAGTCTCCCACATGGGGAACGTTGTGCGTGCGCGACCCTGACGTCATATACGTGTTTCTCACTGTTTCCATAGGACTGTCAGAGTATAGGTGATCTTGCAACAGGCAGGGCTTCAGCTATAACTGATCTTAAAGTTGTGCTGACAACTATTATATCTAGCCTTCGGTATGATAGCAGCATTCTGCGCAGAATGTTTGTGACTTCTGTCACTAGATTCACTTGCACTTTCTCACCGTTCGTTAGCTATCTTCGTACTCCGAACCTGCGCTATGTGGGAGGTGAAACACCTTCTACGTCAGGTTATGTTCGTCATCGTAGCTGTATGTATCCTTTATCAAATCTCCTGCTAAGTTACTCAGGGAACCGGTGACAATAGGGTATAACAGTTACTGGGCTAATCATGTTTACCTTTGTCCCGGGGCAGTACGTGTTTGTACCTGATGTTCCGACATGCAAAACATTGCAAGTTGCAAAAGAGCAACGGTTATTGGTGGCGTTCCTAGCGCTCCTGACGTTAGAACTTAGTATGAAGAACTTTTTACATAGTTTCCTCCGGAGCTCTGACTTCCATCCTCAGTCCTTGTTATTTTTACTGCTATAAGGGCCGTAAAGAATTACAGATCAACATCAAGACCACTTCTTACACTTCTCCTCACGCACCATATGTTCTACTATGGTTGTGGATTTCGTGCGTGTACTCTACTTCTATGACAGCGCAATAAACTCTTTTCTTCTAGTCTTCAGCATTATCAATGTCCTGTGTGTGGCGCTGTTCGAAGTCAGTTTGATCTCTTTGCCGCCAGGCTTCACACAAGCTGACATCCTGCTTATATGCATAGTACGAATATGCCGCAGTCCTCTTCAAGTACGCGACGACCTCCAAGTGCTCATCGTAAATGCTAATTTCATTGCAATCAACAGCCCCCAAATAATGATGCATGCGATCTTGACAACACGTATGCACTACCGGCTCTGGGAGTCCGAGGATGCTCGAAGGAGTTATCGGTCAGAGCAGTACCCTATGCCGTCGCTATTCTGGCAACCCCCAGAAGAGACTGCGACGTCTTAGTCAGGTTCATGCTACAGGTGACTTTCGCTGGAAAGTGATCTACAGTACTTAACACTAGTGTCGTGCACATATACCGCCTGGAGTATGATTGAGCCTCCTGGTGGCCCTTCATCTGACCATCCGTAATTGATCGAGGATGTCACAAATTTTTGGATGACCGTTTTAGATTCGCTATCACCTACCAGGTTTGGAGCAGCGATGTTAACGTCCGCGTCCGAGTCGCTCCTCATCCATCTGCAGTGCTCATCTGTGATGAGCCTCCGTCAAGACTGCATCTGACACTGTCTCATATTCCTCTCCTGATCCAGATGATTGTCTGCTAACGAACCCCATTCATAATCAGCAACGCTTATATTCATACCCACCATCTTGTCCTCATCAGGAGTTCAGCTAATTTCAAGTACTGACAGTTGATATACAATGTCTGCGACTCTAGATCTGTGTGACAAGTCATGCATAGGAGGTTGTAGACGACAGCCCGAAGCGTGCTGCAAACTAAGACTCGTGCTACTCACAAGGTTACCAAGTCTATGATCTGAAAGGAGGTAGCAAGAATCGTAGAATCGCACACTGAATACTGTCTACAGTACTAACTAGTAGTAGGACTGTAGTCAAGTATGATGATGAATCACGTGCGCATGATTGAAGGTTGAAACACTGTTCACGCGTCACCCAAGTTGATACTAGTATACGCATCTTCAGAATCACTACGGGCTATATGGCGCATATCAATGATAGTGTCGTGAACAGCAATGAACTTTTTCACCACGACGACGATCCTAGAGCTTACCCATTCCCATGCGGACGATTTGCTGGTAAACGGCTCGACACTGTCTCAAATGGCTTGAGGCGGTGGGCAACACAAGCCCACCTTGCAAGAAGATCCTGGGTCAGGACTGTGTACAGTAATTACGGCTGACACTGATAATAAATTCAGTATCCTGCCTACATAAAGGCCAATAAACGATACGAAGAATTACTCCTTCAAACTCCTGAAGCCTACCCCTTCCCCTTTGGAGAGCATAAAGACAAAAGACTCGATGAAGTACCGGAAGACCGCATCTGGTGGGGTATTCATCCTTTACGGTCTGGTAATGTCTGGGTGAGTTGATCGGTGATCGGCACTGGCACGCGCTTCAATCACTCTGAATTGTAGCACCAAAACCTGGCGGAGGCAAATCGTCTTTACTTGGACAAGGTATACGACCAGAAGTCACCAGGTTCAGTCACAATATGGTTTGGAAAGCGGTATAAGGGATATAGGCTCGATGATGCATACAAGCGTCCTGGTTTCATCAAATTCTGTCTGAAACCAGAGCAAAACAAATGCCAGTGGGTGAGTCGGAAGTTCCCCAGCTGCACCTAGCACTTGATGTTCACTTTTCCCAGTATTATCAGTTCAAAGACCTAGTTCAGAGGTACAGGATACATCTCCAGACCCACCGACGGCCACACCACCCCAGAGCACCTGCGCACGTGGAAAACCCCACAGGGCAACTTCTTGGAAAACGGGACGATGGCCGCGGGTCTGTGGAGCCGGATGATGACTATGAGCGCGATGGCTTTGTAGTCGATGATGACGAGGAAATCTACCAAGAGGATGGTAGTGATTTTGAACCAGCCAATAACACCAATGATCCCGCAGTGGATGTCGACAGTGACAGGCATGACGAAGAAGAGCACGCTAACTCTGACTCTGCAAAAACCAGTGACGCAGACCGATCTGTCGCACAGGCAGAAAGGCTCTCACCCTCCCACGCGAGTGCAGACATCTCTCAAGCATCGGGCTCAGATCCAGATGACAATATACCTCTGGATGAATTGCGCAACAAGACTATAATAAAGCGCTTGTCTGATGGAATAAAAACAAAGGACACGTCCTAGAACAACCGTCGAAGAATTTGCCATTCGAGCTCGGGAGAGGAAACTGATACCACTGAGCAGCCCCCACCAAAACGCCTCAGACGCAAGTCCGAACATGAAGGTGCCGATAGTCTTTCTGAATGTTTTAAACACTGATAGGACTTCACTTAGTCCATAGGTCTGCACAAACCGATTCCCACTCTGATGTAGAGTCCGCTGCACTAGATGAGCCTGAGACCTCTCATCACCAACAACTCTCTCAATCTCTCAGTGCTTTGTCGTTGTCTCAAGAATCCGCTGGAAGCCCAGACAATGATGATGAACTCCCACACGCACCTCGTAAGTCTCTGCGACTTCAAGGGACGTCTGTACGACGCGATGACGACTTGGACACACCAGAGTATGATACTCGTATGAATACACCTTCACGCCTGGGAAGACGCTATCGTGCATTGATTCAGTCAGATGTTGAGGAGTGAGGATTTCAGCGATCCTCGATACATATGGACCTTCAGAACAAATGTAGTTGTAGTTGTGGTGAGCCTAAATTGATATGGAAGCAATTTGAAAACTGTGGACCGTACCCTACCGTACCTTTCATCCTGATCTAATCGGTGATCATGATCATGCATATGATCATGATGACTCTCGGTTTCAAAATACGACTTCGATCAAACCATCTAGATCTAAGCATCGAGATGTCGAGAATCTAGATCATCGATGACCTAGCCGATTACTGATCCTTAAAGTGGGTCCACCCAGAGACTGCCACGTCTCGTACACATTCGCTCTGACCGAATACACATTGTGACGACGTGTAGACCCAGAAAAGTGAGCTGTACTCACAGTGATCATCTGATTGTGCGATCTAAATCTAGCGGCGAATGCCAGACTGGAGGTATTCAGCATTCTCAGCAATCAGGCATGAAGAACGTCGAATTATGACGTATGCTTCGGAGACTAGTATGCAACTTACTTGGAAACGACCTGCATTGATATTTCAGGACACCTTGGCTCAAGACTATTAATCAAAGACGCGCAATGCCAGGCTCGGTTTGGTTGTCAACCTGGTTCAGATTACCAGGTCGGGAACATAATCAAACAGGATAAAGGATGTTCAGTCCTAGTGACAGGTGTTCTCATTCCTCCAAAGTGTTGAATTAATTGAAATGGAACTTTGAGAGGGAAGAAGCGCTGGATGCTGATAAATGAAGATAAAGTACATGTCCGGCTAGCTGACCTGCTTATAACAACCGAGGTAATATGGCTGACTCGGGTCGTAAACACTGATTGGCGAAAGGAAATCTCCAAGACTGAAGGTACGAATATAAGTCGGAGCCGTGGGTATCATACGGAGGCGAACTGGGTGGTCACGAGGTGCCTGACAAGGGAGCAGATGAATTTTTGTTTGCTCTCGCGCTAGGAGTATTAATGTACATGTCGTTTAATAATCTGGAGGGCATCATACGCGGGGAATACTATTATTTGTGTTATCGACCGAGGAAATTGGGTGTTATATTAAATCTTGTGCAAATTAATGTCATGAAAGATCAATGTGCGATGTCGAGTGCCGGCTTCGGCAGTCAAGCTCTTGACGACAAAATGCCTGCTGGGGCCAGCCTATCAGTTCATGATGACTTTGGACATCATGAGTGTTGCACGCGGAAGTATGAACTTCATGTGGTCAGCTGCCAGCGACATAACAGAGATCGGAAGTCGTTTTGTCAGACCTGAAACAGAACACAATAAGTTCCGCGGAGAGGAAATTGATTTCATGATAAATTGTATTCGAGGCCAAGGCCGTTAGTTCAAACGTGTATTTGAATGGATTGATACCTGGAAAAATGGCTAGTCACCTAGGCTGTCAAAACAAGAAAATATAGATATATTCACCATGTTATCGGAAAGTGATGTTCGCAAGCTATGGGCCAAGCGATGAAGGACTCGGAAATGTCAGCTAAACGATGGTGCTCATCTTGGACTGATTTATCAAGTTCTTGTTCTTGAGAGATCCGACGTGACACATCTGAGACCTCACATGATCATGTAATTAGTCCTGGATAGTGAAGGAGGCAGCAAGTGACAACTACTGTATACTTACCTGAGGCTGCCATGTATCACTGTATACATATTGGGTGTGCAATGAGCTACATCGTGGGTCCATTGCCAGTGTCTAATCTTTTCATTTCCGTAATTTCTCGGGATCGTCGCCATTATCTTCATATGTCCTCCAAGTTCGAATCATCAATCATGGTACTGTAGAAGGGGTAACTGATACTCACTATACCCTGCTTGATTTGTCGATAAATTCTCCAGGATCATGGAGCAAATCAGCTTGCTCAAAATTTAGAGCAAAGAGTTGGATCCGTTTTCAAACTCCGTGCAGCTCGGGCAGCGGCGTATCAGTTGAATCCCTGACTCTCAACCTCAATTCAACACATACACTGGCAGGCGTCACGGGATCATCATGTCAAGGTCCTACGCCACATTTTTCCTGCTAGCTGACTTTATTTTGTGGGAAGCGTCTCCCTATATAAACCCGACATACATCCAATAGTAAGGATTCCCGAGTTTCCGCCGCCAGCGTTTGCATTGCACCGGTTTGCAAGTACTTCTCTGGCACCGCTAACGGTCGCGTAATACAAGGCCGCACAGGAATCTATAGCATTTATTGTTCACGTTCATTTGTCACTGCAGTGCACACTGCTTCACCTTTATCAAGGTCAGGAGGTCGCTTTATCGATATTATCACCTGTTCACATCGTCCTTGCATCCTCTAAGCACCGGCGGCCAGCATGAGCGACATCTATGATGACATGCCACCCCTAGTTGACTCGAACCCCAACATGCCGCAGCCACGTATACCCCCTCCAGTAGATGCGGCATTCATGGCAGGTCATACACCCGCACAAAATGGATTCATTGGCCAGGGGTGGAATGCGCCCCCGCCGCAAAATGGATTCACAGGCCAGGGGTGGAATGCTCCACCCCCGCAAAATGCATTCCCTGGCCAGGGGTGGAATGCCCCACTCCCGGAAAACGCATTCGCTGGCCAGGGGTGGAATGCGCCCATGCCTCAACCGTACCCTCCATTCCAGCCAGCAGCTCAAGAAGAATGGGCGAGGTGGGCTCAATACTGGCAAGCTCAGGTTGCGCCAGCACCGCCATCTGTGCCAAGTCCTTATGTACCACACCAGCCCATGAATCCTGAGACCGCTCAACATGGTCTCCCTAGGCGAAGTAATAGCTTTTCTGCGCCTGGTCCTTCCAACACACAGCAACAAGCCGCGGCGTGGAATGTGTGGGGACCATTGATGTTCCCTAACCACGCGAGACCTCCCATTCAAACATTCCCAAGCACAAGTTCACACACCCCCGCATCCGCAGTCTCCACGACACGGTCATTACCGGCTGCATATGTGCCTCCAGATTGGCCAGGAGAGCGTCCAAAAAGCTGGAGACGCGGCTTCAAATTCAAGTCGGGTATTTCATCCCTACTATTCCGAAGCAAGACTGTATCAAGAACACCCGATCGTAAGTTGTGCTTTGATTCTCGACTTTACGGAGCGATGCTGATATAGCAGCAGCATCCACCGATAGCGCCCGGCTCAACCTCGCTCCTGTCCTGCAATACGACAGAGCTCTAATCCTCGATCTCCGTCGTAGCCAACACTTGCTTATGATTCCAGCGCTGGGGCGCCCAGTAGTCGCAAATGACTTGATGAAACCGAGTACAAACCCACCGACGTTGTTCATGCGTCTCTATCACACGCGCTTACCGTGGTACATCGATGTCGTGCCGATGGGCAGTGGCTCCTATGTCACGCTGGGAGACTTGTTCATGACTATATGTCAATTCCTCGCTGGACCGATACGCAATGAGGATTACTACAATGACGAGCTAGATATCGAGGACAAGGAACAGCTTAGGCTGGCGTGGGAGTCGCGTTGTAACAACAAGAAAGAACGGATGGAGGGGGTGAAGCGGGTTGATTTTTTGCGAGAGAAGTACATGTTTCTGGGGTTGACTCGCGGCAAGAACGGTATGTGGCAGCTGCGTACAGGAAAGGGGGACCCGTAGAGATGGAGAGTTATACGATGATTGTCTAGTGCGGGTCTGCCGTGGTTCTAAATTCTGGCGGGCCGCGCTGATTCCATTCCACCGTTGGCGATCATATTCTTCCTTAAAGTTATTCTTCCTGCTTTGTACTGTTTTCACAGTCCGCCCAGCGGAGTCTAGAATACCCTATCAGCGTTTCCTACTCTTAGCCTGCTCGCGTTCCTGACACTGTGTGCGTGCCCGTCACCATACACAGTGGAGACATCGCGCTAGTTCAAAGGCCGGACCATCGTGTGCCTCCACTGGGTATTGAGTCAGAACATTGCTGTAACAGCGTTGAAGATGACAAGGTCCAGATATCGGATTACCTCGGCAAAAGTCATGGTCAATTGATGATCAATTGACCGTGACTTTTACCATGACTGTACCATCAAGCTTGTTACCATCATGGTAGTAGATTCTAGGCCCGTGAGTCGCGACTAGCCTGACTTATACTACGGAGGACTTGAGAAACGAGTCTACTAAGTATAGATTCCCCGACTCGTGATCATATCAATTATGCTTAATCGATTTTCCACGCAGGCTCTTGGCACGTTCCATATGCAACGTAGTCATGCGTCTTTTGGCACAACATTTACGTGAAATACGCAATTTGTCTCCAACGGGCCTATTCAAGTTGTGCTGGGGGGATCTCTCATGCCATATATAAACCGAGGAAGCATCATCCATGGAGACCGCAGGCGCCCGTGGTTGGCTCTTACTTTCCTTTCACGATGTCGGTCGAGCAGGGTGAACTGCGCAAAGACAAGGAAAGCGAAAGTTTCGGTGTACAAGCTGAGACTCGGGACATATTCACTGAGGATTCGTTGGACCCTGTATATCAGGCCAAAGCCAGGATCCTCAATGATGCGTTGCAGGAGATCGGAATGGGAAAGTATCAGGTGAGTGACTCGTAGTCGACGCATTCGTTTGTTAATAGGAGAGAAGTGGTACTTGTTCCTGGTAGCTGGATTTGGCTGGCTGTCGTGAGTTAGGAAATGAACATGGTCGTTGATGTTCTGCTAAACTTCGTCGTGTAGCGATAACCTTTGGCCGGTATGTGCGTTCTTCGTGTCTCGGGTACTCATTTGTTTAATATCTTCATAGATTGTCACTGGTTTGATATTGACGCCAGTAGTGAACGAGTTTAACGTACTAGGTCCATGGCTAAAACTCGCTCAAAACATCGGATTGTTAGTGGGAGCTGCGTTTTGGAGCATTTCTTCAGATGTTTGGGGTCGGAGGTATGATTTATCTGAACACTTTCACGTTATCGTGCTGTCTTGACGGGTTGCGCGTAGATGGGCCTTCAACATCACTCTGGGCATGACTGGTGTGTTCGCCATTGCGGCTGGGGGATCTATGAACTACGTTGCGCTCTGTTCCCTGACCGCGGTGTGGTCAGTAGGCGTAGGTGGCAATTTGCCTGTCGACTCTGCTGTCTTCTTAGGTAAGGAAGAGGATTTGCATTCGGTTTTAATGATATTGATGCGTCTTGTAGAATTTGTCCCCGCTTCTCACCAATATCTATTGACGGTACTCTCTGTCTGGTGGGCCTTTGGGCAACTGTTGGGTAGTCTGGTCGGAAATTCACTTGATTGATACTTACGGTGCATACTAACTTGCTTTAGGTTGCATGGCCCCTTATTTCCGATTACTCTTGTCCCACCACCGTCCCCCCTTCTCCCTGTCCAAGATCCTCAAATGAAGGGTGGCGATATTTCTTGTTCACTATGGGTGGGCTCATGATGTTCCTCTGGGTAATCCGCTTTTTCGCTTTCAACCTATACGAGAGTCCAAAATACCTCATGGGACGAGGTCGAGACGAGCAGGCAGTCGAAGTCGTCCACAAAGTTGCAGCCTACAATGGAACAACAAGCAACCTTACCCTCGAAGACCTCAAGAGGGCTGAAAAACTGGCTGACGCTGCCGTCGACGATGGCGTTCATATGGACACATCTGCTTTGGCTGCTGTGCGGAGGAAGATGGGAATATTTAGTAATAACCATGTTAAATCGTTATTTGCCACTCGAAAGATGGCTTGGTCGACCACTATTTTGATCATTATTTGGGGTAAGTCTGCATTACGAGATGGCTCGAGTATCGACTAATGTTTTTTGTGTTCCCTCAGCTTTGATCGGCCTCGCGTTTCCGCTGTAGGTTTGTTCAATTTTTTCGTGGACATCCTTACTCAGACTTGCTCAGGTACAACGGCTTCGTGACATACTTGTGAGTGGTTCAAGATATGACTAGCTCCTCACCAACTCCTTACTAGCTTGGCCACCCGTGGGGCAAATTTTGGCGACAGTTCCACATATATCACGTATCGCAACGTACGCCCGTTTACTTTCTGCCGTTTGCTGGACTCACATCCTATATAGCAAGTCATACTAAGCGTGATAGGCGTTCCCGGAGCATTAATGGCAGGTTACTTTGTCGAGCTTCCGTACCTCGGTAGGCGAGGCACCTTGGCGATTTTCACCGGTAAGACCCTCAGGATAAGTTACGCGCTTCAGCTGATTCAATCTGTCGTCAAGTATTGACAGGTGTATTCATACTGGCATCCACTACCGCACGCACATCCAATGCGCTCCTTGGCTGGAATTGTGCTTATAGCTACACGAGCAACGTCATGTATGGTGTCTTATATGCCATTTCACCCGAATTGTTTCCTACCAAAGATCGTGGAACTGGTAACGCGCTCGTGGCCACTGCAAACAGAATATTTGGCATCATGGTAAGTCCATTTGTCGTTGACCGTACCTGTGTGCGCTTTGCTACCCTCTAATTTACCACACAGGCTCCGGTCATTGCTCTGTACTCTAACCTCACGACAGCTGTGCCAATCTGGATTTCAGGAGCCATATTCATCGTCGCTGGTTTTATTGCTCTTTTGCTACCATTTGAACCCCGTGGTCACGCATCTTTGTAGCTAATCAATTATACACGGCTGGGCGGACGCCTTCATGATATTGCACCATCGTCAATAACCTTGTAAAAAACTGTAAATGGAGCATGGAGCACATAAGTGCGTCGTATTGTTCATTATAGGTAGAACGGAATCCCATATACAACTGGTGCTGCCCCGGTGAGATATTTGAGTTTGCATGCCTCTCGGGCTTTTGCAATTGCGGTAACTGCTGACACACCCTGCCCCCCTCCACGAGTCGGAGTCAATCTCAACGAGTCAAAAACTGCTTGTGAGAACTTGTCGATATCGCGGTCAGTTACATCCCAAAGATTCGCCACTAGTAGAGGGCTGTGCACGATGAATGTTGAGCAGGGAGTGTAGATAAAACAAGCTTGCGACGTACCATCCAGCAATCATGTAATTGAACGGGGTGCCTACTCTGTCAAAATCACCCATCTCCTTCAATGACCCACTGGAACACCCCCACAACATCGTCGCTGCACAGCGCGGCAAATGACGGATTTTGTGTGACCGCACGTATTGTTCTCCTCCACCGTGCCCGAAATACCTAAAAGTCATCAAGGTCTGATGCAGCAATTAGTCAAGAGTCACTCACACAACCAGATCTTTCCGCGCAAGAGCATCTAAGAATTGCTGTTCGCTTGGCGGACGTCCAATGACTCCCTCCCAGCCTACACTCCGCATCTGCTCAAGCCATGGTTTGAATCGCCCCTCAGTCCCTTTCAAGTCTCCGCTAGGGTTAAGCACGAAGAACGTCTTGCGTGGATCTACGAATGTCCTATCAACAACACCCCCTGATCGGTTCTTGGCAGACGCAAGTCGAACCCGATCAAGCAAGAATGAAACGTTCGGGATGCGGCTCACGCTCTGGCCCCTCAAGACTGGTATCGACTCCCAAGGAACGCCCTGTACATTGTGGTCCAGGACGAGGAACATGTGGGGGTCGTCTACCGAAGTTGGATTCACCTTCCCTCGCTTGTTCTTGAAAGTGGTATGCTCCTCCAGCGCACAGCGAAGATCCACTGTTACTTGATCTACGTCTATATCTGCGATGGCGACTGGGATGCCATGGAATGTGTACAGGTCAAGGATGAAGAAGAGTAAGTCTTCAAGCTCTTCTTCACGACATTTCGGACTCAGGGATGAGAAGCAATCGAGGAGCACGTCAGACAAGCGAGGAGGCTGCTTCTGTTTCTTGTCTGGGGGAGGAAGAATGCGCTTGAACACCTTCTCGAGACGGGCGCGGAGGTCGGTGATGAGCTCGGCTGATATAGGTGAGACAGGACTGAGAATGGTCTACGAAAGTTGTTCACTCAAAAAGTATTTGCCAAAAGAGAATGCTCACTTTGAATGCCCCCAACCAGCAAAATTCGATGTTCTCTAGCAGCTCTTGCATCCTTTTATCCAGCGTATTGCGCTCCGCCCACCAGGCAGTTCTTGCTCGCGGATCATCATTTCGTACGTTGACTGCGTTGCGTGTCCCTTGGTCGCTTAAGCGGATTATTTCAGCGAGCTCTTTCACCGCATCGTCAAACGTCAGGTGTTCGTCTTCGTCCGATTCGCGTCGGCCTTTGAGAGGCACACAGAACATCAACGGCTCAGAAGAAACTTTCTGACGGGAAATAAAGAGGGTACTCTTGTCAGGCGTGAGGCTGATATGGACGACTGTCCAATGAGATGGAAACTGTGACATGGCGGTGGTCGATAGTAAGGAAGTGTCTGAAGTCTGCTCTGCATACGTCTCGCGGATAGAATCCCAGTACGCCGTCATGCTTGCATTCGAGTCGTCGTCATCGTCAGATGCTTCCTCAGTGCTGGAGGTCCTCAGTTGCCGAAATTTAGACGGTCTCTTCCGAGGTAGCGGGGAACCGCTGGGCGTCATAAGGGGCCATTTAAGATCGTCAAATTGCACGCTGGGGAATTTATATTGAATAGCCTCTAGCATTTCACGGCGTAGAGTAATTGCGGATGACGCATCTAGTCTGGCGTCAAAAACAGGCCTCATCAGGTAAATCATAATCTTACCAAGAAGGCGCGCAGCAATAATGGGTCCATCCTTTCCCCCTTTTCCAAGGGATGTCTGAAGCGCTTTAATGAGTGCAAGATTTATAGTCGCTTCGCGGACGTGAGGGACATTCCCCCGATCCGCGGTAAGTGCAAGGTCGGCCCAAAATAATTTCTCTGCCTGGTCCAGAGTACTCAAGATATCTTGTGTCGAAGGTGTAAGCGATACCACTCGGTCGCTTGTCATGCCCGTCGGAAGTGCGATTGCTGAACACAAATGTTGAGTTCTCGAGGGTTGGTATGCAAAACGTACGCACTAGATTCAGCCAAGGAGCTCAGGAACATATCTGAACGGAATTGGTCGTAGACGCTATGCAGGGTGAGTTTCCCCATGAGTGCATGCTCTTCTCCCTGTGAAAGATTTAGCTATAAAATCCGACATCAATAAGCAAGTCTCACTTTTGTGTCTTGGGAAGCAGGCAAAGCCATAAGACGGTCTATCAAATCCTTGATTGTAGCATCTCCATCATCGCGCAGTAGCCAGACTGCAGTTGACCAGTTAGCAGGTTTAGGGTTTAGAAACGAAGCTCCTTACTATGGCGGCGGAGAATGTCAGACAACAAGGTAGGGACTATTGCTCCCTGTCCGGCGGTAGCTAAGGCAGCTTGTGGTGAAAGGGTTACACTGGATTTACGACGACTAGAAATTTTGATTAGAGGAAGCGCATTGAACGCTAAGCGCGACTATCACCTGCCGTCGAAGGACGCCAACTTTCCCTCTAGTTCCCCAAGCATTACAGATGCCTCTTCGTAGAGGTCCTTGGCGTCCTGGACTTGTTCATTCAAGCGATTCCAATCTCCATTCAGCCGCTTCATATCAGCTGCATCCACACCTGGCAGATCTTGCAGCAACTCCGCAGCCTTGGCCAAGCTGTCCCTACCTGCATCTAGCTGCCTCTGGTACAACTGGATCTCACCCTTACGCATCAGTGCACGAGCAACCATGGTTGGGGCGTTAACAGACTCGGCGAGGTCTTGTGTTTGCTGAGCAAAATACTCAGCTTCGCGGCAAGAACCACGGGTGAAGTAGGCGTGAGTGAGCGTCACCAGGGTTGAAAGTAGTCCTTCAACCATTCGCCACTCCATCCCGTCCATGAGACGTTTCTGACCTAATGATCTCAGGTGATCATTGGACCGAGTATCGCTGGCGGTTGACGATTCTGGAGGAGTAGCCTCAAATGGATTTGAATCATCGGTTGCCTTTGTGGGTTTGGAGGAAGGCTGGCTTAATCGAGAAAGCGTGTCCACCGCACGATTCCACAGTCGCAACGATTGCAACGTGCACTCTAAAGCACCGACTACATTGTTCTGGGGGAACCGAGTCAGACAACAATACGTGATGGACAACCGAAAGACAGACCCTGGAGTATTGAATAGCTGCGGAGACCCTGCAAGCCATCGCTGCACACTCGAGCCGTCCAACACGCAGTCTTATCCGTTCAGCAGTCGGTAGAGCTTTATCTTCGGGCGGAGAAGATTCCGACAAACCCATGGCTTCACAGTAGAAGGAAGCACTAGAGAGCGAAATGTTGAGTCACAGTAGAAGAGCCTTAGCGTGAAGTAATCTCACCTTTCAAGAATGTTGTTTCCAAGAGCCAGAATCTCTGCATATCTTAGCAAATAACTAATACGTACTTCGTCGAAAACATCACTTGATTTCAGCACCGCTGAACTCCGTGCAAAAATGGAATTGGCTCGCTTCGTTCTGCCCAATTTAACATACTCTGACGCGAGATCAATGCATACAGTGATGTATACTGTTCAGAAAGATGAAAACAGCAACTTCTAGAAGACATGGTACACTCACAATTAGCCGATACGACGAGTTGACGTTCACAGATGCGCTTCAGAGCCTCCAGAAGCTTGATCTTCAGTAAGACTAGACCCAGAAGTCCAAGTAAATGGACGTTCATTTCTGCTTGATCAATCAACGGCGTTCGGCAAAGGATCCTGACAAAGCTTACGAAGTTGACCAACGATTGTCTCGAGGTCGAATACAACTACCACCTTCTGAACGCCAATCGTAGCACCAGCCTGCTTCGGAGGCGTGCTTTGAATCACATTCGACACGTTCTCAAGAGCTGCTCGTGGAACTTTGTCAGGCAATACAGATGGCAAGCAATTCCGAAAACAAACCTTTGCGGGGACGTGGTGTGACAGGATTGTGCGCTCTGGTCTTGTTTGTTGTACGTACGCTCGCAGCTCTTGTCGGCTTCTTCGCAGGCACAGTGTCCTTAGGTGACTTCTTCGCACGAGCAGGCGATCGCTTCGTCTTTGGATCCGTTTCAGTTGAAGAGTTAGGAATAAGCCCGCGCAGGATCTTGCACGCCTCTTCTACATGGTATGACACAGTCGAAGTCATCGGTGATCCTGCGCTACGATACGCGAAGAGGCTCAACCAAAGATGAACCGCTACAGTGTACTGTAAACGGAATGCTACAAAGGCGGAGTCGTGCCCAAGGTCCTGGAATGAAAAAACTATAACATTCAGAAGCAGAAAAGAGGCAAAGACGTACCTCGACAGTGAGCAGGTTTAAAACTTCTTCACCCAGGTGCTCCGCGGTCCAGCAAGTCTCTCCATCATTGGCATTCCCATCCTTCCATAAGAGCTCCATGCACTTCAAGAGGACTCTAGCCCTGCGCAACGGAAGAACGGTAGCCTTGTACACCGATAGAGCATCTCGCAACAGCCCGCGCACAATAGTCTGCACACCATCCTTCCGAAGGCAAGGTTCGAGAATCGAACTCTGACGCTCGAGCAGCAGGCCCAGGACCTCATCCCTAATAACACCCGGCTTCAGTGCAGTATGGAGGCTGACTTCACTTGTAGGGAGAAAAAGTTCGCATGTCGCTGTGTACGTTAGTCTGTCAATTATCCCACCAAGCTGCTTTGTGCTTGCATTCGCGCTGAAAGCATTTGTTGATGTTGCTGACCTAGCTAGGTGCTCTAGACCGGATGAGCCGTACGGAAAGGCCTTTACGCTCTCCAAAAATGCACCACACGCAAGCTGACAGCGCCCAAAAACATTAGCGTTCCATACCGGGTAGGTAAGCAATGCAAAATGATTACCTTCCGGTCCCCCATCTTAGAATAGCACACCGCAAGAAGCTCCCACCTTCGAAACATCTGTTCTTCGAGTTGTTTCCACCCTTCGTCCCGTTCGCCATCCTCTGTGTCGTCCTGCATAACACCCGCTCGTATGTGAAGTGCCCGTGCACCAAGTGAACATCCTTCCTTCAGAAAACGCACCGCGCCCCCGTACTTGGAGCTTTGATATAGCGTGCCAGCCAAATTGTGATATGCCCCGGAGATACAGCGGATGTAGTTGGCACGTGCAGAAGCTGGGATGGCGTTCACATGATCGGGGGTGGAGTCCAGAAGGACTATGGTATGGTTGAGGAGGTCGAGAGTGGGCGTATAGGTGTCAGAATCATTGCATTTAAGCCGTATGCGCGCAAGGGTAAATAGTGAATCGAGGGATGCGGTCAAGATGTCCTTATTTGGATTCTGCGACGACACCCGTCAATTCCTCCGTTCATGGGTTAAGTTGAAGCTTACCTGCTTGAACACGCCTTCCAGGGCAGTGGAGATTGTCATAAGTATGGAAATGATTACATGACTTTGGACCTTCGTCTCTCCATCCAGGACCTTGATGCAAGCTCGTCTGAGTCTCTCTAAGGCACGTTGGAGCTTTCCTTGCGCACGGTGCAGCTCTTCATTCGGTTCGGCCGAAAGGCACAAAAGGCGCCCCAAACCAGGAAGAACCTTCGTCGCTTCGTGAATACGTTCTGTTTCGTCTGCAAATGTATTTGTCAGGTATTGTAAAGATACCAGACATGATAAAAACTGACCGGTATTTGCATCCAAGCATGCAGTGAGTTTAGTTAACACTGCCAAAGCGCGTGCGCACTCGAAAACGGCAGTGTCCCTGTCCTGGGGCGAAGGAGCAGAGATGTCGAGTTTACTCAGATTGTTGGCTAGGCTATTGACCTCGGCCAACGAGCAAGATGAGGATCCTGGACCCATCAGGTCTGTTATGCGATCAAGGGTGCGCAAATCGTTGCTCTGTTCAGCAGGTCAGGACCATGTTAAATCGATATCATAATGTCAGTGACGCACGCGTTTTGCGAATCTCGTCCACGTCTCACAGAGCAGGATAAACGAATTCCCCTCTAAAAACGATAATTTGGACTGTGCGATCTGTACGACCTCACCAAGGGACTCCGACACGAGCGTTGCGACAGAGAGCTCCTCCGCTTCTGACGTGGGAGAAGAGGATCTGACGTACACTGTGCATGACTTCTGGATTTGATCCCAGAATGTATTTGGCTGAACGGTTCCAGGGCTCGTGCATAGAAGGCACTTGAGTGCATATACGCGGACGAGGAAGGTCGAGCGCGCGTTCGCAGACATTGAGGAGCATGATTTTGTCAGCGCAGTATATGCCCGTGTGAGCGTAGTGTCTTTATGCTTGCTAGGCAAGGATACACAATAAGGCATCCATGTCAAGAGCGTGCCGGATTCTACCAAAGCCGTGCAGACCGAGTCCAGGGTAGCAATAGTCGATGACGAGGAAGACATCGCAATATGCGTGAATAAAATTATTGCGTGCATTAGATACGTTGAGATAAGCGTGAGGAGCACAGCGTCTACTGGTGGTGGTATCATTGACAGCGGGAGGTAAAGCAGGCGAACTGGCGACTTTGAAGTAGGGGCAGAGTGGGCTGATGCTTTTGGGTTAGGTACCCCAAGCAAAGCGAGCAGACGAGCGTGCATATCACTAAGGAAAGGAAGGGCAGTATCATGCTACTTCATGGTTGAGTTGAACTCGCAGGAGAATTCATTTACCACGCACCATCTCCAACACAAGCAGCTTGCTCATCATGCTGGATGCGGCGCGCTCTACGTCGAGGTCACCTGGACATAGAACACGAAGGCATGACAAAGCTTCATTTGCACGAGAGATAGCAGCTGACACCTTGCTGAGCGCGCTCGACTTCGTTCTTCCTTCCTTCGAATTTGCTTTCCATCCGGACTGTGCCACTGATGATAACGTTTGCAAGGATGCGTTTACGTGAACCATCGCAGAAATTTTTCGTTGTTCCGGAGACTCGTCTTTCGCCTTCTGCGACGCCATTGGAGGCATAACGTTTAACTTTAAGTTGAGCAGCGACAGCGCGTAGTAATGGAGTGCAACAAAGTTTCTGGATAGGTCGCGTCAAGCA
Source organism: Suillus subalutaceus (assembly GCF_016647625.1). Lineage (NCBI taxonomy): Eukaryota > Fungi > Basidiomycota > Agaricomycetes > Boletales > Suillaceae > Suillus > Suillus subalutaceus. Next base: position 56,692 of record NW_024540332.1, read on the forward strand.
CGTGACCGGCGCGTGAGATGAATACTACTAATAGAATTGTGCAAGTTTTGGCCGAGTTGCCGAGCAGCGATTTATGACTCCGAACACAATCTCCTCCTGTCACGTACATGATCAATCAACATCACTCAGTTATCATATCGGAAAAAATTAGAGTGGTATTAGAAGGCAATTGAAAATCACTAGTAAAATTCCTGATTTTTAATTTTTAACGCATGTGCTGGCTTCCCTCCGATGGATTGGCATGGAAAACGCACATTCTGAGCAGTGTTTCGCTGCCGCAAGCACTTTTCGTCCATTTTTCATGGAATAAAAAATACAAACAGTAAGCTATGAATCAATCATCGTCTAGAATCATTGTGCAAAGGAAATGAGTGAAATATGAGTGTGCGGCTACATCACGATTTGCAACTCCGGGCCATTTTGAAACACCAGGCCAGAGATGGTAGTGTCAACTCACTATATGATGCCCTTTCTCGCTCAACAAGTTGAACCCAGTCCTTCAACCATTTTACTCCAGTTATCATGGACTGTGATAACATAACGACAAAAAACGTGATGCAGTTTCTTGAGGTGCGTTGTGATTAGGTTTTGATCTCATTCCAGAAGTCAGCAGTTATTTAAATCCAAGTCGCGGTACTATCATATAATTATTGCAGGTGCCTGGTCGTGCAACATCTTACATCAATGGCGACACCATCCCTCTTCCACCTTCTCGCCGAACATGGTCAAAGAAAGTGTTTGTGTTCTTTTGGTTTGCGACTGGCACGTAATTTTTCTTCGTGAAGATATATTTTGAGCCTAACGCCGACTTCAGCGATTAACATCGCGGAGTGGTCAGGTGCATCCGCATCTCGTGAGTCGAATACAGATTCAATATTTGCTAAAAGTTGACTCCAACGTTTAGTCGCTCTGGGCCTTACGGTTCAGCAAGCGATCATTGGTGAGACCATTGACACGTGTAGCCAAGTAAACAAATTTATGCTTCATCTTGCAGCAAACCTGACCAGTACGATCATGTAAGTGTAATGCATAGCCCTCTGAGATATATCATAGTATGCGTTGTTTTAGCATCACAGCTTCCCTCGTAATTAGTGGCTATGGAGGAGGCCAATGGCATGTTCCTTTTGTAAGTAATACTCTGCCGTTCTCGATATCCTCTTAGACATTGATTAGGCAGTTATAAATCGCGCACCTTGGGGACTGTAAGTTTCAGTCCTGCTTGCTGTTCTCAGCATTGTCTTTAAGTGTGTCTCAGGCGGGGCTCATGGTTCCCGCTTCTTAACCGTGTTCTGTTGTCTTGTTGCTGGTATGGAGTTCAAGGATGGTTCGGTGGTCAGATGACAAAAGTGATGATTGGTGCAATCTGGCGTAAGTCAAGTGCCTCGCCACGACTTGCCAGACGTTAATGAGCATCTTAGCGAGTTTCTATGACATGCCAAACACATTTGCACCCAATGCTGCAATGGAAACCAATGACTTTGGTAACAGTAACAATGTATTTCGCTCAACAACAATGACTGACAAGGTTTGTGCCGTCAGTTGCCTTCATTGTATTTTGGCTTGTATGCCTCCCTTTGTTGCTTCTGAAACCTGAGTCGTGCGTCCTCACCAACTTTTCTGTGATGCCGGCTTTGAACCATGCGTCCACCAATAGATATCGCATACCCGCAATTATATCTGCGGTCCTTGTATTGATAGCCGCTCTGGCTGTATTCCTTTGGGCTTTCGTCAAGCAAGGAAATGGTGGTCCGCTTTTCTCTAATCCTGAGTGCGTTCACATCAGTATTGTTCTTGCAATGTATATTGACATTTTGTCCTTAGAGCTGTGTATGGGATCAGCAACCTTCAAGGTTCTCAGCTAGCTTGGGTGATAGTGAGGTGTATCAATAGCGGCATTGGAGGCTGGGCTGGTGGTGTAAGTACTTCTTAAATCGATTACAATCTATGCGAAGCTAAGTTAAGCATTCTTAGGTTTTATATCAGAGTGGTGCGCGGTCCTTCACAAGACAACGATCGCTACATAACTAAATGAGCATCATTAGACTTCTCGCGCTACGCAGTCCACCCTGGAGACCAAGTATATGGGCAGATATTTAGCATACCTCTATGTCTTCTCGGATCCAACATCCTTGGGATTGTCACAACGTCTTGTGCACGGGGCTTCTACCCAAACGAACCGTTATTGTGGTAAGCTGCTTCTCTGTAATGTACAACGGAATAATACATATGACGCAGGAAACTTTATGACTTGCTCCAGGCAATTCAACGCAACGAAGTTCCTGCCGCACGTGCCGCAGTATTTTTTGCTGCCTTTGCGTTTTTCTTATCGCAACTGAGTGTAACCGTATGTTTCCGAAAAGGCTAGCATATCTTTCCGCCTGGCAACTTTAATCAATGATGTAGGTTGTCGCATGTGGTGTCGTAGGCGGAATGGATCTCGCAGCTTTGTGCCCTCGGTAAGTCTTTCATATGTCTCTCGAGTTTCTATTCAGTGCGGGGCTCGACAGTTACATCAACATCCGTCGCGGCTCGTTAATCATTGCTGTCATTGGAATATGCATCAACCCTTGGAAAATCATGAACGTAGGTCTACTCACTCTGCATCAGTAGCTGTCAATGGTGCAATTTAATCGGCTTGATCAGACCGCCAACTCTTTCATATCTGCCATCTCTGGATATGCAGTCTTCCTGGGACCTCTTACGGGGATCATGTTTGTAAGTTCGTGTCTCTCTGTCTCAGAGCCTTCATGCCTGAACGACGATCTTCACATTCAGGCAGATTATCACATCTTAAGACATCGCCGTATCAAACTTTCGCACCTCTTCCTCCCACAGACTGGAAGCGACTATTGGTCTGCAATTTCTTTCGCATGTCCTAACGAGCTCTCTTTTACGATTACTAGGTTTTGGCACGGTTTGAACTGGAGGGCCCCCATTGCTTGGGTCCTGGTATGACCTCCACAGCTCTACCTACCATTCCATCTCACATCAGATCTTAGGGCGTTTGGGCAAGCTTACCCGGGTTTTGCGTGTCTGTGACACCAGCAAGCGTGATCGTTAGTGACGCATGGGTGTACGTTCTCTATGGCATTCAATCGAAGGCCGTAGCTGAACACTTGAAAATCTAGACATGTCTATTACCTCTCGTGGCCCTTGTCGGTGTGCATAAGCGCAATGGTGTGGATGATACTGAACACCATCTCGCCAGCCCCTGGTATAGGTGAGGTGGATGACAACGACGTTTTCGGAACCTTTGAAGAATTCCGAGACCCCAAGGACGGCGAAGCAGAGAAAGAAGAGCCAGATCATCTCAGCAAATCCCCAACATATATTGCAAGCTTGGAGCACACTTAACAGTACCTATATATGTAGATCTAGAAATCATTACTCATTCTGAATCTGCAAGCCATTTCGTCAAAGTCCTCTTAGCAGTTTCTCTAGTGGAAGGTCGGCACTTCAACCCAGCTTTTGCACACGCAACAACTACAAGATGCGTCAAGCAACCTGGCAAGTGATATGCACCGGCGAAGGCATCTGTCGCAGAGGGAAATCACCACTTCGGAAATAACAGTTGAAGGCAAGAGAATGAAGGTACCAGGGGACGACGTTGCGAAATACACATAGCTATCGTTGAGCAATAAATGAATTTGCTGAAGATTCTGAGAGTAGACAAAAGAAAACTGCGAACGCGAAAATAAGGTAGCACAAGAGTACATAACAGGCGTAACAGTTCAATTCAGTGATTCCTACAACTTGAAGTACAACGCGGATGAAAGAGAATGCAAGAAAAGGAACCCATGAACCCATACCAGACGAAAGCAATACAACAGCAACTACACACCGATATGAATAAAAACCATCCACTGCTCGAGCGGCACTTTCGTCTTCACAGCGTGTGTAGCACAGTCGAGTGCCCAAGCCGCCTTTGTACAGTCCATGACGCCACCATCCTCCAAATCCTTGGACATATATTTGTAGGAAAGCTTCGACGTGTTTTGCGACGGCATCAGTCGACCCCCGCACTGGTGAATGACTTCGTCGGGTGTCTCTTCATCCCCCACGGCGGTATGACACGCAGACAAAAATGCGAATTCGGCGTGCGAAATATCTTTGTCCATGATATCGAGCAGGGTCAGATGTTCGTCTCTCATGACGAAATGCGAATTGTACGTAGATCCTGCTTGCTATTACAAGCAAGGTGTACCCAGGTGTTCTGCTGCAAAGCTTCGAGTGCACCTGCTCGTGTGGCTGCGTCGCCAGAAATAGTGGTATGATTCGCCGTCGCAGAGACGAGCTTATGGACAAGCTCGAGCTCGCTGTCGACAGCCAATAACGCCTTGCCTTTCCCTGCACCTGGTTGACCTTGTCGAAGGACGGAGGCACACACTTCTTCTTCATCCGTCTAGATTTGATCAGAGTGGAAAGTGTTGGTGTGTAAGAGCAGATGTAGAGATCCCCCATGCATGGCTCCTTAGAGCGATCTGCAAAGGGGTTAGCTGCATGGAGAGGAATGGACGTGAAAGCTGCAGTTGGACATAACCAGATTCGAGGGCGACGCTTTAGTTTGAGGACGTGCTCGAGTACGTTGAATGAGTAGCATGGTCTCGTCCCATGATATCCGCGAGAGTACTATCAGATCTGTCCTCAGTTCATTCGAGATGCGTGTCGTATTGCCCTGGTGAAGCGATCCTTGAGAACCTTCAGATCGGCGAGAGCGATAGACGGCAAGGGAACATGATGAGGGTTGGTGAGAGTCGTTGCGTGGGCCGACCGGACACTTGTCCAGAACCGACTGAAAATACTGTACAGCATCGTCGAGGTCAGAGACCGTCTCGCTTGTTGTGTATTCGGCAAATCGTGCGTGGCCCGCATCTGTGTCTCGAGTAATCTCGCAGGCTGCGAGGGACTAAAGTTGATGTCCCGTCAGGAAAAGCTGACAGCAGAGACCAGGCTACTCACATCAGACAGTGCGCCATCCTGACCGTCGCAAGTATGTACAACGGCAGTCTTCAGCGTGAGGGAAGGGTGGACATCACAAACAGGTGGGAAGAATAAAATTATGAGATGTTGGTAGATGTGCATGAATTAGCAGCAAATCACTCACCAAAAGGTTCATCTCCATGATCGAGCAGCTCATCCCACGACATTTGACCGATGATCAGTTCTAGAATTGCGCCAGAAAGTTAGTATGGACTTTACAGGGTCACAGTATCGCCCCACGCTACTGATTCATCAGACGATAAGACACTGATGGTTGATTTCCAGCGTCTCCGAGAGTCGACATTGATGGATGTGTAAATGCCTGCGGGTATGCACTGAGAAGGGACTTCAAGATTCTCTCCGCTGATTACTGTAGATATATTGTGATGATGAAACAGATACGAAAGTGATATGGAGTAACTCACCTTCAAGTCTGACATATCGGTTCTATGAGCTACCAGACACGATGGCGCAAGGATCGACGATGGGTTGAGTGGTGGGCGGAATGGGGAAGACGGGCATAAGGATAAGGGGACTGTGGATGAAGTAGGGCTGAGAGTACATAGTCAGACGTCCGTGCTTTGACGGACAAGTGCCGTCATAAATACAAGGTGGTCAAACTCAATCTAAGCCCCAAGTTCATTGTGTATGCTTCCTAGCATTTGCCGATACTATTAAGTAGAGGATCTCCATCGATTCTCGCCGTAGACCGTCGGAAAGGTGAATATGTACTTCGCATACACGTTACACGACAGGATGTACCTCAATCTGTGAGATGAAATTTCAAGAAAAGCACATATCATATATCAACCCTCGTTAGCATAGTAGACTCGAGCCCGAGGAACTAAAACTCCACATGAAGGGAGGGTTCACAACGTTGATGGTTGATTTTGAGTCGGCTGAAAATGACTTAATAAGTTAAGTCACGTAATCCTCGGATCGGAATAAAGCACCAAGCGGACTTCGAAATCTATTCCTTCATCCAACTAGCTCGAAAGCCACGAATGCTCATCACACACGGGATCGCTCCACGCATCCAAATTCCTGAGCGGGCTAAGGTCTGAGCATTCCAATCCCCCTCGATCGGCTCCAGCAGAGCCCAGCTATAATCAGCTGCACAGCGTACCAGAAAAGCAGCTTCGTTTCTTATCGTCCCGAAGACTCTGTTAATCACAGAAGAGGGTGAGAATGGAAGGCTTTGAAAACGCTGCGGGGATCGGGCGAACTTGTCCCAGTTGTCGCTATCGTGCATGCGTCTGTGAAGAAGGCGCTCATGATGACTTGGTGCGTTGTGTCGATAACATAGTATCGCTCCCGCAAGGTGGACCAAGCCTGTTGCAGGCTAGTTACCCCAACGAGCATAAGTGCTCGTTGCTGCCATGGGTCCTCATGAACTGCCAGAAAAGGCTATCCTCTCGAGGTATGAGGCCAACCACCTCGTTGCATATGAGGCGCGACTCCGATGGGACTTGTTCGTCCTTGAGTTCACTTCGTGGCTCATGTATCTTTTGTGGATCATGAAACTCGATTCAGACTACTCTTGGGCTAGTTATTGTGAATTTTTTCCTTGTTTCTCCTTCATGGAGTTTTTGTTTTTCCAAGAGATATATCGGATCAGCGGTGGACATTGCTCAAAGATGGGTCAGATGTAGGATTACAATTTACAATTGTATGGAGTATGTAACTTGATCAGTATTTTGGAAAAACAAATTGACTCAAAAGCTACGAATGTTCGTCGACATCACGTACGTCCAGGTACGCTGTACTCAGTTGAGTTCTACGTCCTGCAGAAAATCAACGGCGTCGACATCACGAAGTTCAATTGTGCGCAAGTCGAGCAAAAATTCGAACTTCTATGTAATCACGCTGGTACTGAATTTGCACAACTATGGAAAATGAGAAGACATGTACATAGGCAGAACTAGAACACTTACGCAGTAGTACGTGTAGCTATTCGTAAGGATGAACAATATATCCATGAATCCGATAATCAAAAGTTAAAACACGTATATAAGTATATGTGAGCGTGACTCATCGGAGGCAGAGCGAATTACATAATGCGGCAGGCTCAAATTCAAACTCGAAGTTCGATGCCCGAGTGCATGGGCAGGTGACAATCTTATACTTCCTTGCGCCCAGATCAGCTTGGAGAATTTCAACGCGGAGGAGCTCGAGAACTTCAGGAAGCCGTCACCGCTCCAAATTGCGAAAAGTATTATATAGGTGTGTTAACACACTCGTATATGCACTGTAATCATATCCTCTCATCCCATAATGTGGCATGCCCATACCTGCCGCACCGCACCACAAGGAATGTCCCCAGGCAGAGACGTGCCGGAATTTCTACCAAATCCTCACCACTCCCACTCTTCGACTCAGTCTTCGAAGAGAAGTATACGAGTGCTAACGCCACTCAGCGCTCATTAACAAGTACGATATCAAAGACATTTCAAAATCGGCCTACGACCCTGCATTTACGGGGTGCTGATAGGCTAGTCATAACATATCTACAGTTGTACCAGAGAATCGGCTCACAATGGATCTTCCCATCCTGGCTAGCGAACGCAGTAGGTCGGTTCATTACCATTAACGACATTGATGTTTAACTAGTACTCATTCAGTGTTGCGGACGTAACATCAAAATATTATACTGGACATAATTCGGGAGCATCTCTCGAATTCATTTGGGCATCCCCCACAACTTATACAATTAGCCTGCCAAGTTTCATATATTGAAAGGATTTCTCCGCCTCTATTCTCCGAGGTGTACACCAGCTCATAAGTTGACTGAAGCCCTATCTTTTTCGTTTTGATACTATCATGTCCACAGCAAGTATTCGCTTCATCAGCGCCGTTGCTCCTGTCGATATCGAAAGCAAAGATGAAAGCCAGTTATCAATCATTATTCCGTCTTACTCTCCTGTCAAGCCGAAGCTACCTTTGAGATGGCAGGTGGTGATCGTTGGATTAACATGCATGTGCACATGTAAGTGTTCACGTCCATGAATTTCGCTGGTAGCTCATATATGGTGCAAGTCGGACACCACTGGTCCGACGTAGGCGTCATATTTCAATTTTTATGGATTATGCGGATTATTTATTTACAGGCTCTCATTGCGACTCTGAAGACAACGATAGAACACGAACTCAAGATCAATAATTCCGAATTTGCTACGCTGGTAAGAAATGTACGCGATAGAAATGTAACGGGATTGACGTTCTTGTGTACCTGGCCTGCTTAGATATCTGTGACGAATCTGGTATGGCTTATCTTATCTCGCTAGAGCGGAACCGATGTACTTATTGTTTAACAGGTTAACACGTTTCTCTGCATCGCCTTTGGCTTCGCCATCGACAAATTTGGAGGCCCGCTGTTATCTGCCATACTCACCGCATTTTTTCTTGCGGGTGCTGCAGTACAGGCTGGCGCCACAACAAATGGATTCAATAGTTACCATGTCCTCATGGCGGGCAAGATCATTGCTGCCATCGGGGACGGTTCGCTAGACAATGCGCAGCACAAAATATTCACCACGTATTTTGCACCGGGGAATGGTTTCGCGCTGTCTATAGGTGAGTGTAGCGCCTCCTTGAGTTGTAATTGTTAGCGCATGGTCTCACTTTTATTCGATGATTTTCAAGGCCTCATATGGTAGGTTCCATGACTACATTTTCATATCTTATATATACCTCCACTGTTCAGGTCGATGGCAAATATGGCTCAATATGTCGGACAGAGCACCGCGAACGTAATGTCCCAAAACCTTGGCTCATATTCCTGGCCACTGTGGACAGGCGCCATCATGGGCCTCTTCTCGTTTCTATGCGCTATTTGTGTCTTTGTTCTCGACAAATACCTTCGTTCACATTACCAGGTCGTCGATTACTGCAAACGGTTTGACCAACCAAGTGGAATCAAAGTTAGAAGATCTCATTGGTCAGCTGTGCGCCAAATGCCCTTTACGTTTTGGTTTGTAGTTCTTTTCGCAACCTTCCAAACCGGTGGCGTAGACTCATTTGTATCGGTATCTACGTGAGTTATTGCCTTTGCAATGGTGTAATAAGTATTGAATTCTGCGCAGGCAATTTGCACAGCAAAGGCTCAAGAAAGGAGCCGTAGTTGGCGGATGGGTGTCGAGTTTTTACTTGCTCGTTCCTATTGGACTTACCCCTTTCTTGGGCATGTTCATTGATGCATATGGGCGTCGTGTAACGATTTGTGAGCATTTTATAGTTTGAGTAATGCAGCAGCTGACTACAAGGCCAGTGTTTCTCTCCGGGTGTATGTTCCTCATCTCCATGCTACTGTTAAGATTTTCGGAGACAGTGCCGACATTTAGTGAGTCAGAATGACTCAGGTAGATGGCGTACTAAACTCGACCTAGTCTGTGCATACATATTTTATGCGTTTGCTCAGGTGGGTGTATCGAGACGTCCTTGAAATATTTCGAGACTGACGTTATCTTGCAGAGTATCACCTCAGCTCCCCAAGTGGAGGTCGTGCGCAGCATTATACCTGATCCTCGTTACTATGCGACAGCGTGAGTCCCTCGACAAATATCTATTGCGCTTCCCCTTTTGACATGATTTTCAGCTTCGCAATCAAGAGTATGTATAATTCTTAAAAGGGAAGAATACTCACCTTCGTGTATTACAGAATCGATTGTTCAAGCCTCCATCATTATCACCGTGACAGCAACAGGGAAGCTCCAAGACCTATCCTCCACCGGCTCCCTCGAGGGTGCTGTGACGGTCTGGCTTGTGTACGCATTCGCCTCCGTGCTCATCTCAGGTATGCTCCTTGGTGCCTGCTACACGTCGTGGGGACAGCGATATCTACCTGCCGTGCGACTCTCACAGGTGCGCCCGAGACATGTAGAGAGGGAGGTGGAGAGACTTTGGGAGCTACGTCGATATACGGTTGCGGAAGAAGGCAAGAGGGACGAGAGCGTGATGCCGAAGCAGAAGGAATTGACATTGAAAAGCCCTGTGCCAAGTTCTGTGTCGTTGTATGCGCGCTGGGTAGCGCTCGGGGCCGGATTCACCATAGTCCTCACAGCATGGGTGATATTTGGCTTTGGTGTTGAGTGGGGTGCACAGTAGAGAAACGCGAATTGTACTATTAACTTGAATTTGCTTGTAACGTTGCGTATGGCATAGGGTTGAGATATATTTGCTACTTCGAGTCTTTGACTGAGCTGCCGGTGAGAGCTGTGTTAATCTTATATCGTGCGCTCACTATGTATGAATAGTACCCGCAGCTTTTGGACACTCCCGTAGGCGTGATGGAATAGAACATCATGAGCTATCACTCACAATCCTCAAAAAAGCCAATGGGCTTACAGCCTCTCAATATTTCCACTCATCCATCGTGATTAATCGACAAGCCAAGGAAAAAACGACCACTGGGATTCCACACCAACATCTCATGCTCCTCAGCACCTTTGATGATAAAACACAGCCACTTACGCAAATCTTTCGCAATTTCCTGGCGAGGTTTTCCCTGATGCTTCTGAACCTAAGCACTTAGCAGAACAGATTTTGGACCAAAGCTGCCACACCTTCTCTCCCCGATCAAATAAAAATACGAATTCTACAACCTGTGACAACGCCCGAGGAGCTGCAGTCTCCTTTAGGCAGGCCAGATAGAAGGAAGACAGTCGCTCCTTTGGGGAGGTGGTGTTGTGTTTGGTTGGGGAGATGCCTCAGGGCGGGGATTCGGAGCTGCGGCGAGTTGGGGATCCGGAGTAGTACTTGTGAGTCGTCATCTGCATAGCTCGCATTTTCTTTTTGAAATGGGTGACAGGAAGAACATGAATATTCCTGTATTTTAATCTCATCGATGCCGAATCTTAATAGTGTTTTCCTCTTTTGATGGTGTATGCTGGTCAGTTGCCAGTGGTTGCACGGTTTCAAAGCAAAACAGCCAAGGCCGGAAACCTATAGGACAGGGGCTTTTCTAGTTCTAGTTTTATAATTTGACGTTGTTGGGCCCTGACCCGGGTGGACCCCCCCTTTCAAGTTTCACAGTCATGAACCAGAGTATGAAGCCTCAGTTTCTGTCTCTCGCTGGAGATCTCCATGCTTACATTCTGACCTTCCTTTCTTACCAAGATATTCTTCGGTGCGCATCCGTGAGCATCATTTTACTTGTCACCGTCGATACTCCTAAGTGAACTTCTGTACTGACAATTATCTTGTAGGTATGTACAGGCCTTCGCCAGATGTACTTGTCGTCTTCTGAACTTCAGTACATCGTTGAACTCGGTGGTCAACAGCTGCTTCCTGTCAATCTCCAACCCGGAGTTGACGACCACATTCCTATCTCGGAGCGCCTACAGCTCCTGAGGGACAAAGCCCACGCGTGGTTCAAATTTAACACTCGGCCTGTCCAAACAGTCATCGTACCAAAAATATTCTATAGTGATAAAGCATTTGTCTCCAATGGCCACCTCTGCCTCTGCGATACTGAAAATCTATCAGGCTTCGCCAAGATTTTTCCAATAGCACCAGAGCCCTCACAACAAGCAATCGACCGTGAATGGTCTTCAGAATCGCTATCTTCACTTCCCAACACACAGAACATCGATGTGCTCATGGACCCAGAACAAAACCTAATTGCTGCCGCATATGATGTTATTGGTGGGTCATATATCGACCTTTTAGCTTTGGATGGAGATGGGGTCCACCCCCAAGCTGCTGGAAGAAGACTTATAATGTCCCCTGAGCTACTCGGACGCCAGAACATGGACTTTCAAGCCTTAGATTCTGACTCCGATAAGAACTGGAGGCTTGAGAGCCTAGGGAGGCATATTGCTCTCTGGCGCCATGAGTCGCCACGCGGTGAACCAGACAGGCTCTTATGGTGGTTACAGATTTGGGACTGGCAGTACTCCACAATGTCCAATGTGAGTGAGCCATGTCAGAAGTAGCTGGAGGAGTTGACACTCGATTTAGTGCGTCCTCAGCGGCACTGTATTCGACGCCGAACAGTTTGATGGCTTGATTGATTTTTGTTTCCTCGGAAGCAATAGATTGCTAATTGTCATGAATGACAATTTGAAGGTCTATTCAATCGAGGATATGTCCCAGGCGCCGGAATTGCTGGCATGTTTCCTGTTTCCTGCACAAGTGCAGTTCATAAGATGCTTCCCCTCGAAAATCAACTTGAATCTTGCACGCACCCAACGAACAATGTGGACCTCCGACCCCGCACATCGATTGCTATCCCTGCTCACATACTCTTCTGAGGCTCTCTTCCATTTTGTCATTTCCGCCAGTATCTTCTTCCAGCTGGACCTCTTCGAAGGAATGACAACGGCAGTACCATGGAAACATTGGGGCCCTTTAAATTCTCGTGTTTTCCAGGACAATGAGATGTTTGGTTTTGGCCTTGGCGGGAGTCGAGTCTTCAAGGCCATCCCTAGTATAATCGAAAGGTCATACAGTGACCTCGTGGAGTACAGATTACATATGATGGACTTCAGCCCGTTAGCTGTTAAGCACCAGCAAGGTCTAGGACAAGTGGTGAGAGAGCCATCTACCATAGACTTGGAGGGAGAGTTGGTAACAACCTCCCTGCCTTATGTCGAGGTCGTGTCGGACACAAAGTCGTCTCACGAGCCGACTCCGATATGGGTCGATAAAAACAGAATATATGTGCTTCAAAGCGATACGGCAAGTGCAGATTCTTTCCTGTCTCAAGGAAGTCCAAGCTGATTTTTAACCCATAGCTTGAGGTCATCGAGGTTTAGGATGGATTTCTGTAGGAACAGTGAGCGAGGTATCCACACCAGCAGAGGGAGTCATGTGGACCATGTGCAGTACGTGAATACAAGTACACCCATCATGATTCACCGCAGACAAAACGCGAATCAGCAGTCATGTGTGACGAAAATCAATGCAGCAATTACTACACCATTTCGGACCTATACATTCTGATGCAGTTCAAGCCCACAGGTCTTGTTAAACAGTGATTCATTGCAAGCCTACGCACATTCAACTTTACGATTAGTTAAAGACAAAATCAATCTTGGAAGAGACAAAAAGTTCAACAACGATTCACGATATTTTTTAAATCGACCTGAACACGGTCCGAGTTCAAATGTCGACAGAACAGAAGGAAGTGACAAGGGTACAAATAAATCACTCCGCCTGCATGGGCATCACCTGACCGCCCTTGGCTGCAGTAGGTGTAAATGTATGCCATCGGTCGTTGAACCGCACGTCGAGAGGGCGTCCACCATACATGTACTGCTGGAATTTTGCTACGCGGTTGCGTTAGTGTGCGATCTAAAAAAAAAGTAAAACAACGGTCGCTCACCAATAGCCGTCTCTGCCTCTTGAACCTGAGCAAACTGGACAACACCGCATCCCTTGGATCTAGCGCCATCGAAAAGGATTTCAGCGAGTTCAACTTGCCCAGTAGTCTCAAACAACTCGACGAGATCTTCATTTGCGGTAGACCAAGGGAGCTGGAATGCATATAAATAATCCTGTCCACACAGAACAACGACAAAACCACTCACATTGCGAACCATGATTTGCTGGCTAGGCTCGGCATCGTATCCACCACCGGCACCACCACCACCCGGCACGCCATAGCCACTGCTCCCGTAGCCGCTCCCATAGCCATCCATTCTCAGGCCACCGTGAGCAGCGGGCTGGTCAGGACCGGAGTAGTCTGCGTACAAGTCTTGATTCGAGAAATCGCGAGCAGGACCAGAGGGCGCGAACCCGCCACGGTAACTACCACGCAGACTACCTCTGAAGCTACCACGCAGACCACGACCACCATAGCCACCACCACCACCCCGGAAAGGGCTGCCACGGAACGAGCCTGGGCCAGAAAGACCAGCATACCGGTCCTGATAGACTATCAGCATTGCATTGGAGACAGTAACAACCTCCAACTTACTTCCCGAACCTCAAGCGTCCGGCCATACCAATCAAAGCCGTGATACATACCTGCATGACGGGTTAGTCGACGTCTACAAAGATGTGAATAGACGTACCGATGGCTTGCTTAGCATCAGCCGCAGTCTCAAAGACTACAGTTCCGGAGCCCTTGGGACGCCCATCCGCACCAATGTTAATATCAGCCCGAATAATATTACCAGCCGAACGGAACAAATCCTTGAGGTCCTGCCAACCAGCCTGGTATGGCAGCTTTGCAGATGATTCAGCACGGATAACAGATGGCAGAAGGATAAACCTACATTACCGACATACAACTGATTGCCAGGATTGTTGTGAGTTCCAAAATAATTATGATGGGGCGGACGTGGAGGTGGCTGCGCATGCAAACCTTGCCCTGCCATCGCCATTCCAATCTTGCCTGGGACAGGCGTAGCGCCGAAACGCGATTCGTTCTCCCGGTCCTGTTTTGCAGCGTGGGTATAGCACCAACCAGACAAGGAAGTCGTACCTCGCGAATAAAAACAGGGCGACCGAGCATGGCCACTTCGGAGAGTTCGCGGATGGCGCGCTGCGCATCCTCAGGTGAAGCAAATTCGACAATGCTGTGTGACGAGTCAGTTATAATTATGGAAATATTGTAGAAGTCACTCACCCGCAGCCTTTGGACACTCCTGTTGGCGTGACGAGTACTTCGGCGAATAGAACCTCACCAGCTATCAATCCCCAAAAGAAAACTCCCATCAATATCCTCTCAATCCAACCATCCATCAATCGAAAAGCCAAGGAAATAAACCGGCCAGGGCACGACACCACTCTCCCTCATCAGCTCACACTCGCCAGCACCAGCTGCCTTCTGAGCCTCAGCAGAACGGGTTCACAAAGTGGCCACACCCCGCCTCTCTCCCCAATCAAAGAAAAATCTAAATTCCCCAACCCACCTCCCCTCATGAATTCCATTAGGTCACGGTACTTGACGTCGTAACTGAGATTGCCGACATAGACTCGGTTTTCTCTCTTGCTGATCTTGGCAAATTCGACGGCTTCTTCGTGAGTTGCATTCATGGGCCCGCCAAGGGAGCGAGGGAACGGATCAGCGGGCTTACGGTCACCGCGGTCACGGCTGCGGGAACGCGAGGGCGTCCGACTGCGACTGCGAGAGCGCGAACGGCGTGCATGCCTGCGGTCACGAGGCGAAGCTGAACGACGCCTCGGAGACCGGGAACGTGTTCTACTGCGCGAGCGCTTCCGGCGCTACAGGAAGCTTATGTCAGGATTGTAAGTACAAGGGGTGACAAGGGACTCGCATCTCCATTCCGTCTGTCGTCTGGTTCCCAGTGGTCAGTCCGGCTCCTACCGCCGCGACCTGACGACAGGTGGAAATAATGAGTTTTTGTATACCAGGCCGAGGAATGCTACGCACCTGTGTCCCTCCTGTCACGATCACGGTCCCTGTCGCGGTCTCTCCTATCGCGATCCCTGTCGCGCTCTCGGTCGCGCTCTCTGTCTCTTTCACGGTCCTTGTCGCGGTCGAACTCACGGTCTCTCTCCCTGTCGCGCTTGTCGTCAATCTCGTCCTTGTTTTTCATGTCCACGTCCATCTCTGCAGCGTCAGACAAAGCAAATATGAAGTAGGAAAGGAGGAAAAAACAAAAGAGGAAGGAAAAAGACGGAACAGTAAGTGAAAAGGAGACGAAGAGGTTATAATTTTGTGTTACCGATCAGCTGACTCACAGCGGTTCATGAATCGGAGATTGAATAAATAAGACTTTTAGCCACAACTTGGCTTGGTATAAGATAACAGTTGATAACTATACTGTATAATCTACTAATCCAGAGTCCTTCCAAGCTTAGGAACGGTTTTTACGAATGTTGATGTGTAGGAATTTAAACGAGTGACTATCTACGGGTCTATGTATACACCAGACGCTGGAAACTTGGATCAGTCAATGACACGCAGGTCAAATAGACGAACGCTGACCATACGTCTCACTCTGGTCTCAAGCTGGCCTCGGGGGACACATGGTCATCTGCCCTCACGACGACCACAAACGCAGTCACAAGAGCAGAGAACGCAAGCATCAACGAACTTGCGCTCAACACGGCGCTTCTAGCACTCGACACCCCGGTCATCAGGGAGACGACAACAAACACGTTCAGGGGGACTCGGAACAGGGAACTTAGCTACATCATTTGGGTCAGCACCTTCTTTTTATAAGAAGGAAAGGCGACGTACTGTTGCTCGGTGCTCGTTTGATATTAAAGTTCCCCTCAACATCCCTTGCACAGGATAATACATCCCCACACACGCTTCGAATGCACAGAATGCCCAGAACCTGATGCGCTCACTCTCGCTTCTTACGCTTGTTGCCAGTGCGAGGGCCGCAAATGCACAAACCAAGCTACTGAGCTTTGCATGGACCGTCAGACCACCAGATTGAGTGGTGACAACAGTGTAGAGGAGGGATCCGAGCATCATGGATATCATGAATGAGGAGAAGATGTAGCCCAACGGCAGTGCAATAGTGGGAAACGTCGGCGAAGCTTCCTGGAGAGATGGTACCCAGAGGAAGACAAAGAGGTACATAGAGCCCTCGAAACAAGTCTGGGTTAGGCCAATGGCGAGTAGCATAGGATCTAAAATCACATTCACGACCTGAATGACATAAAAACAGGAAGTAAGCCAGACTCACCATCTCTGACAATGCGCCATGCCTGCCCCAGTCTTTTCAACTGAAATAGATCCTTGCCGGGTGTTGTTCCGCCGCCGCCAAAGTTCTCCCCCCAGCTTGCACGGATCACCAGGTACGCTAACAACAACAAGACTCCACTGGCGACGAAAGGAGATGTGAATGAGTTTGTCAAAGTGACTAGCTGATTACTTGCAACGCCGGCGCCTGTTGCAACAAAACCATTCACGAGCGTGGCGCGTCCGAATATTGTGGAAAGATCCGTTGAGGGGAGGGCTAGCGCTCCAGCAGAGCTCACAAGCCAGGACTCAAACGCGGAGTAGAGGATTGATGTTGATATACCTCCGCATACACGTCCAAGGAGAAGGATGGGCAGGTACGGGATGGATACGCAACAGCAGCTGAATGTATACGTTAGGCAGAAGGCAAGACATAGTTTTCTGCGTCCGCTACAGTACCAGAGTCAAACGTCTTTATAGTGGTAAAGAGGGCATATGTGACGTACTGTTGATCCGCCCAGACGCCCACCAGTGGTGCAGTGAGCCCCGCGGACATAAAACCTGTGACAAAAAGGATTGCAACCATCCTTTCCGGGAGACCATACTGTTCCCGGTACAATGAGTACACATATGGTCCCTGGAGCCAATCAGCACCTGCATAGGTTCATGACCACGCGATTTCCATGAGCTGAGGAAGGTGCATACCCATTACAATTGCATAGACGATGAGATACTGCCTTGTTAGTGTGGCTAGGGAGTTGTGTGATACTGTCGGTTCCCCCGTTTTCCAGGCGCTCGGCGGTATGTAGGTCTTTCTCCTTCGACTCTTTCCGTCGTGAGACATGGCGCTCAAGGAAGAGGAAGACGAGACACGAGGAGACAAGGAGAATAAGTTGGAGTTCATAGAATCCGACCATGCCAGGCAGGCCCTCAAACGACGAAATTGATCTTTGCGGTCCACTGGAGCCTGGAATGGACCTGGAGCGATGTAAATGTGACTATGACTTGTGTTGAAAAGGAAAGTTGTGTGTGAAATATTTAATACTCACTCTCCTAGTGTACTAGTTTCAGAATTCACAGATGGCCTGACCACGTCGGCCCCTCGAAAACTGTAACGGCATCCTCCAACTTGCAAGGCCGCACAACAAGCACACTTAGCACAGCCAAAGCAGACTCAAGTTACTTAACGCATTTGAACATGGTGCAGCTCAAGGAATGACAGTCTGGTCTAGGCTAAGAGACTAAAAGTTTTATTGGCATTCGATTCAACTGAGCCGCTCTTAGCGAAGTAATTTGCTGATACAGGACTGCCTCGAGCGATCCCCTCAGACTCGGTGAGATTTCTCCATTTCTAGCTTAACGGAGGGTAGGTGATGTCCTTAGAGCCAGTATCTGAATCTAGAGCATAGACTCGGCTTAGATGATGGCAAGCTGTTGCTAATCCAATGCCACCTAGGCCTATGTACCTGGCCGAGCCGCATCGGACGAGTCACCGTCACCCACTGCGCCCAAGTACTGGCAGTCCCGGGGCTGCAACTTCGAGGGCCCAGGCCTTTCAATCGCAACCTCCTGCACCTTGCGAGTACTCTCCATACTTCAAGTTCCACTCTTCCTATGCTCTCTTCTGTCCTGCACTGGCCCCATCGTCGTCCTGTGCCATCAATAGCAACTCGTGCTCACATACTCTCAACACCCGCTTGCTCCCCCGCCCTGTTTCCTACGCTCACACGCATCCCTCCCGTACAGTCGCTCCTCCCACCCCTACCAACAACCTCCAACATTTTGCTCCCACACCCTCGAAGGATTATCCAATTCGAACCTGCTTACTTGGGGGCCGGTCCTGGCAATAATCACCATATTTTACGGTGGTTCATTGTGCGTGACTACTAGCATAGTCTGTACTCGACGCATACTTGGCGTTAGCACCCTCAGACGTGATCCTCACTTAAAGTCTACGAAAAAGGGTTCTATTTAATTCCTCCTTTCCAGGCTAGCTTACCAGGTTGAATTTTAATCCTCCTAGTAGGCACAAAAACACCGTGTGGGATACCATGACACCGTCCTTGTCGACAGATTCGGGACAGTAATATGTCAATAATGTGGATGTAGATTTTATGATTCATATCCCACGCAGGCGAGAATGCCTTCATTCCGGGTCTTCGCCTTGTAAAGGCCGTCTATGAAGAACCACGAATATCGGCCTACAGCATCGGTACCAGCTACATGCCACCCGATCGTCGTCGCTAACGAATCGAATAGCATGTTTCGACTTCATCTAGTACGAAGAACGCGTGTTGACTTTCAAGTTGAGAGGCGGGCGCTTTATTGGGGCCCCTGGACCATAGTACTTACCTGGAGATAGGAGTGGATATCCTGTGCAAACTCTGGATTCTACTGTCCCGAGCATCACCCGTACCCTCTGAATCGCGTAAGTGATTCAACGCTAGCATTGAAACATACTAAGCCTATTGCAACATAATGATGGCTAAATTGTTGGTGCTCCGAGTTTATCCTAGCACTTCCACTGCAAAATAAGCGACAATTACTCCTCGGTTTTGATTTCGCTTCCGAACAATATTTGCATAAGTACTTATCAAGACTGGACGGCAATTAGCTCGCCTGCGGAAGTCGGGCAAAGTGCAATGTATGACGGTGAAGATGAACGATCGAGTAGTATTCGGGCGAAACTCGCATTCAATCTCATGCTCATCGATACCTGAGAGGATGGTATACCAAAAAGTCCCAGAAGACCAATACAAAGTATATGAAATCGGCAATAGATCAGTGCGCACATATGCAAACTCGTCCGCCCTGTCAACAAAAATACGCCAAAGAGCACCCATGGTCCCCCAGTAAATAAGATGAAAAGATATTAAAAAATCTGACATCCGTCATTCGGCTATCAAGGAATCATGATGAGCAGAAAAGTGTAACAACCATCTAAATTACAGCTTCGCAATCAGCAAACCCAGAAGGACGACCAAAATCGTGCTTGGTGGGGTGACGACGCAGTACGACCAGAAAACCGTCCGTGATATTAGCCTCTCAAATGAGTCGTTCGAGGCAGCTTGCGTTATCTGATTAACACGCAAGCATTAAATTAATCACGAGTCTAGTACGGGGTACACGGCGCACCTGCGCGAGCGTCAGAGCTGGTGGACTTGCTATCAAGAGCACATTTGACACCACGAACACGGGGCTATCGAAAAATTGTATATCAGCAACTATCCATGAAATGATTCAAGGCACTTACTCCTCAAAGATATCATGAACATCAAACCTCGCAAGAATCGCCAACACGGGAAGCATCACAGCCGGGACGACTACCATCCTTGCAAGGATCGCCACGAACACCGTCTTGCCTTCCCCTCGCGTCTGAGGTTGCGGCTGCGGTGCACGTTTGAGTGCTAGCATCTCCTGGAGGGTGCTGAGCAGTGAAGTGCGGGACTTGTTCTGTCCAAAGTCCCGCCTTGTCCCGTCTGTCTCGTAGTCCGCCAGATCTCCATCTTTCATGTCATCATTGGGAGGTTCCGAGTAGAAGTATGCCCCAAGCACCACGAGTGTTAGTGGTATACTGCAGTTGCCTGCAGCACCAAGCGCGCCTTTCACAGGTTCCATGCGTTCGAGCGCAGATTGGAGCGGCGGTGTACACGCAACGATGAGACTAAGGAGGGAAGCCCATAGTGGCATCGTCATAAACGCATTAACATGGCGCCATCCATTTTTGGTGCACTTCCAGACGTGACGGAGACCAGTGTGCGGTCTCTTATGGTGTCGACGACCGAGAGCCTCACTTGTAACTTCTGTCCCATCTTCTATCTCGTCCTCCGAGTCTGCGGGCGTGACACTGTCTGAGACAAAAGGCGCATGTTCCCGCACAGGAGAATTTGGGAAGGAGTGATATATAGCTGTGTTCCGTGATGGATGCGGTGAGTGTGGAGAGCGTGGATGCGAAAGTGACGACTGTTCGAGTGCGTGAGTTGGTGAGAGGTGAAGGTGTGATGGCGAGTGGTGCGGACGCAGCTGTCCGTAGATATGGCCCGCAGGCTCTGAGATGGGAATCTCACACGCTGTATCTTGATCATTGTCATCTGTGTCATCGGGAGACGAAGTCACAAGTACAGCTTGGGTGCGGGCTTGGGATTGCCAGTGATGTGAAGGGCTTGTAGGGTGCACCTGAGTTTGCCAGTGATGAGAGGGATTCGTGGGTTGGAACATGGATGAACCATGGTGCTCGCTTAGCGTCGACCCATCTGATAGTGATGTATTATCAGCGTATTGGGCTCCTTCAGCATCGCATGGTACATCTGCAAGTAGGGGCGAATGGGGAGAGGTTGGCGTAGGTGGAGTATCTGCAGAGGAGAGCAAACGCACGCCGTAGCTCCAGCGAAGCTGTGAGCAATATAAGTAAACAATTTGCAAATAACGGGATACGGAGCGAGTCCAGAAGCTCAAAGAACTGGCTTGGGAGCTTCGTTGGAAAGGCGAAGCAGGCCAAGCCCAACAAAGGGACAACTACTGTTGCCAAAAATGAAATAACCATAGAGACCAAGAAATCCAATTCAGATCATCAAATCCAAATCCAAATATGGCTGAAACATCATTCGAGTTAACGCAACGCACCATCATCCCGAGAGTACTATACAGTACAAGGTACGTGAGCGCACGACCCAGCATTGCGTCCGTGTTGTCGTCTGGAGTCCATTTAAGGCCTTGCACACTGATCACAAGGCTCTGCATCAGAGCGATGGGTAGCGAGTTCGAATTCATGAACATCGAAGCAGCCACAGCGAAGTTGCTAGAAATAGTGATGGGATGTTAGCCCTGGTGATTGTAAAGATGGGAGAGAAGGGAACGGAAGGACAGGTCAAGGAGTATGAATGAAGAAACACACTGATGAGATTTCTTCAGTCTAAATATCTTCGAAAGGACACTCGCCACGATGGCAGAGAAAACGGTGACGGCAATAAAGAAAATCGGAATAATCCATAGTTCCTTGAGTTTTGCTGTGGGACAAACCAGGTTAGTTAGGATCATGCTGATGGACAAAATGTGATGCACACCTGGACTTAGGAAGAATGCGACTTTAGAAAACAGGAGCGCAGGGGTAAACAAGGAGATGTTGATATGGTTTATCACCTGCATTTGTATAAGCAAGTTGAAAAGCCAAAGTACAGGGCCAAACGAACGCGTTGAGTGGGCTTGTCAATAATACGGCACCATGCGAGTATGTAGCCTGCGAGACATAGCAGAAACACCTCTAGAATTGACTAAAAGGCAAGAAAATCAATGGACAGCAGTGTGTTAGTCGTTCCGAATACATACCTGGAATACAGTAGACAGAAGTGGCCAGATGGGTGTGTTGTCCATGGTCCCGGGATGCCGGGAGGGGTTAAAAAAGATGACTGAAAATGATAAGCGAAGGATGGAGACTAAATAGCAACCGTGAAGAATGGGAAAAAGAGGCAGAGAAAGGTGTACTGCCACCAGACTAGTAGTCAAATCCTTGGCTGCTGCTTGGCTGCGTCATGTTACGCACGTGTGGACGCCGGCCGTCTGTCTTCCTTTCTTGGCAGTTTAATAATGAGGTGACCAAGCTAGCTTCCTTATCATCAATCATTCAACTTGAAGTCGTTCTTCGGATATTAATCCGGCTGCTACAATGGCTTGGCGCTGTTCTGGTCGCACAAACGCAGACCTAATTACAAACATGCACACAGCACAAATTATCACAACAGATAGAGTGGACGAGGTCAGTTCACAACTACCAGTACTTACTATATCCTTGGTCCAACTTGCAACAGGCCATGACGAAAGTTGACCGTGCAAATTATGTCATCCACAAATCGGAAGCATATGACGACTCCCCTCAGTGCGTATCGCCTCTCTTTTCCCGAGCCTAACTACATACTACGTTCCACAGATCCATCGGGCATGGCGCAACCATATCTGCACCACACATGGCAAGTCCCTAAAATTTTAATTCCATTAGTGCTCACGTACCTTTCTACAGCACGCACATGCGATCGAGCACCTTCTCGACTACCTTGGCCCGGGCAAGCGCGTCCTCGATGTCGGCAGTGGATCCGGCTACCTTTGTGCCGTACTCCACCACCTTGTCCCAGGCGGCGTTGTCGTGGGCATCGATCACATCCCCGAACTGGTTGATTGGTCAAAGGCTAATCTCAGACAAGATGGACTGGGCTTCGCTCTCGATAACGGCGAGATCGTCACTGTCACTGGCGATGGTCGTCAGGGATATAGCGACCTTGCCCAATACGATGCAATTCATGTCGGCGCCGCTGCCCCGACCATCCCACAGCAGCTGGTAGATCAGCTCAAGAGCCCTGGGCGCATGTTCATACCAGTTGGGACATTTGCTCAGCAGATCACCCAAGTCGACAAGGACGAGAATGGTAAAGTCACAAAGAAGAATTTGATGGGGGTCATGGTAGGCTTTTTCAATTTATCTAATCCGTCGCTAATTCGTGGGCAGTATGTCCCCCTTACCGATGCAGAGAGGCAGCGGAGAGGCTACTGAGGAGGTCCAGGATTCAGCGTTTCAGATCGGAAGGAGACTCACTCAAACGAACCAAGTGCTATTGTTGTTTTCATGTTCGCTTTCAACTAATCATCAACTTGTATCAGTATCAGTCACCATTGATTACGTTAACCGTGCGTTTTTGTTCACCTTATCTGATCGGGAAAAACGGGTGTACCTCAGCTTTCAATCCACCGATGTGACGTCGGAACTCGCAGGTGAAAAAAATTGCGACAGATATCACCCTGTGGTTGCGTGACTACATGCAAAGCTCGGAGTTACTGTGGTTTCAGTCGTAACGGACACGGTGTTTTGGGAAGCTTGCCATCAGTCTCTGGTATTTAATATTTATACATCCTACTGCTAAAGCCATCACACTATTCCCAGAGCAGCGCTAGCACTTCCTCGATGGATCCACCTACACGCTGAGCTTCTACATGATAGTAGATACATCGACAAAGGACCCTCTATATGTGAGTGCAAGGTTTCTTCCATCTCAAGATATGACTATCGACGTCACTCTCGTACGTACTCATCCCTTTCTTCTACATACGCAATCACTTCTCGTTACATGCGCCAGACACGTTCTCCTTTGATTCTCCGTCTCAATCAGCGTATTAATACCTCTCCCCGTCGAATATCGTTCTCTAGTCTTTGGACCCAATCTCAAGTCTTCGTTCTCGTTCCTAGTCCGAGCCTCTCCGATTCTTGAGATCCCACGTAGCCAGTGCGAGTAGCTCCAGGTGTACGTCTCGAGTGCGTTGAGGGTGAAGACATACCAGCTGGTTTTCTAGGTTTCGAACGAGATAAGTCACTTAGAGAATTTTCCAAAGGGCACGCTCAATTTGACCAGATACTGGCATGATGAAACAGGAAATACAACTACCTGTCATTTCGGGGTAGGCTCAAACAAAATCAGCGGCGATTACACTTATTAGTCTGAGTTGACCCGCAACATACATACATATTGCCTTGTGGGTCGTGCACTTCCACAGCTGCCACTATATATATAACACTCGGGCCACAATTCACCGTATCGTTGGTCTACATCACTCGTGAGACCAATGATTTGAGCTTCTTGCGAACTAGGTGGTTCGGTCGGTTGCGTATCGCGGTAAGTAGGTGTTCCGTAACCTGAATAATACTTGATTTCATTTGGTCATTGATAGCGGCAAGTCTATTCTGCAAACGGGCAGCACAGCATGTCAACGTGTGCTTATTTTTTCTTTTGGCTAGACCGGTGTTCGTACGCCTCCCTAATCCTGCGGGACCCATTAGACCTGCTACATCAATTTATAGCTGATAAGAGACTCCACTTTCTGTAAATAAAATAAGTATGACTGATTTCCTGGGAAAATAAGAGGGACCTACAGGCACATAAAGTTTGTGCTTATCAACCCATATCTTCACTAAATCATGTGCACTAGCACCGTGTGTATGTTCCGTCCGATAACTCTTCGACATAAGGCAGGGACGTTGTTACTAACCCACCCCCTCAATGCTATCGTAGATGGCTCTTTCACATGACTCGTCCTTGACCCGGGCCCCGGCGCTTAACAACCAAAGCGTGATCCAACTACAGCAACGGCCTCGATTCCCGTTAACGCCGAAGCTGTGTTGAAATGGAACACACGGGCGTTTGAAGGGCCCCGATCATTGTTCCCAAGGTATTGCCGCTACTATTCAAATTAAAGAAAAACCCTAGTGGAAATGACGAAGGCTACACTCGGTAGGTCCACGACAAAGGACAGCAATCGACTCGGATATTCAGGATCTGAGATCCATACTGTTTGTTGGGCTTGCATCTGCGGTTGTGGGCCATACGCAATATCGTCCGCGGCCGTAGGAGCAACATCATGCGCATCACGAGTCGTCACTGAAATGCTGATACGGGTATCAAGAAGCATGCCAACAATTGCGGTGCCCGAGACTCGGATATACTATCCTCAAGATTCAAATTTTTGTCGCTTATATTATTTCCGAGGAAACAAAGGTCTTCGTCATCTGAGTTTGATAGTGTAACACTGTAACTGATAACATTTCACATATGTGAGTCATTTGTAAAGTCGATCATCACTCAAGTTTTTTTTAGCAAGGCGAACGCGCACGCTGGATGTTGAAACGTTGACGGTCGAGTGTTACCAGTCCTAGATCTGCAACCATCGCATGCTCTGCAGGACGACGGTTGGAGAGCAATCATTGCCTCCCAAACTCCTGGAGCTTCAAAGTGTGGCCTTGGCATTCCCTTATAAGCTCAGATCGATGGAAGCAGCGTCTGTCCGGCTGCTTGGGGGCGGACATAATCTCGATCCAGGTGAATATAGAACAGGCTCTCGGACCAGTCCAGAGAATCGTGATGATAATCAGTGGTGTGATACCCGATAACGATCAGGTTTTGCACTGGGTCTATCCATCCATGATCGATAATAGATATACGCGTTGAGAACTGGACGCAGCGATCCTGGAGATCGATCACACTGGTTTGTTTGTTGACACTATTGTATCGAGTGACTAAACTCGCTACCAAAAGGTATATATTATCATCCAATCTGGCGAAATCACCCAAAACTGTGAAAGCAGCAGTCCTGCCAGTAAAAGTACAGCGGTACGGGGTACAAATATAAATCATAATAGATACTGTACTCATAGATGATGAAAATTCTACTCCGAACCCAATATATCGTTAGCCACTTCCTCTTCCTCCTCTTCGTCTTCTTCGCTATCCATGATGGAATCGAGGGTACTATTCCCTGCAGAAGCAGGCTGAATGTCACCCCTCGCTTTGGTTGCACTGCACACGACCAAATGAGTATGTGCTGTCCTACTTATGCAAGCGACTTACGGCCTGGGCCTTCGCCCCTTCTGAGAGGCAGGAGGGGGTGAAGCTTCCTCCTCTTCCTCCTCCTGCTCCTCAGCGTCATCGTCATCCTCTATTAACTGCACTACCTGAGGTTTCTTTACCGACCTGCGAGCAAAAGTTAAGATCACATTAAACGGGAAAATCATGACGTGTTGACGCACGCGGCTCGCTTTGGCAGGGTTCGCGTGGGTGCTGGGGTAACATGGTCATACGATTGGATATCATCCGAGTCATCGGAATCAGAAACACGTCTCCGCCTGAGTAACAATTGATCGACTGGAAGTTAATGATGAACAAATGACTACTTACTTGGTTTGTTTCCCCCTGCCCTTGGCCTTTGGGTGTGATGAAGAAGTAGCAGAAGCCACACTTTCATCTGGTGCAATGCTGTCCGTGGTATCAGTAGCAATGCTTCCCGAGCGCCTATGCCACTCAATCAGTTTCAACGCGTATAAACAGTAGCTTAACGCAAATCACACCTCTTCCGGGCACGAGTGCGAGGTATGTCAACCTCCTCACCGTCGTCCAAGGGAATGATATCATCAAGAAACTCGAACAAATCTTTCAGGTACTCCAGTTGCCTGTAGTCTTCCTCGTTGAAGCTCTCTAGTTGCTCAGCATATCTTTTCGAGATCGCAGCATCAAATTTCGCAAGGGCATTCTTGGCTGCTGTGTCACGGATCGGTCGACGCTGTATGCGGATGATTTTTTGATCGACACAAAAATCTCAGATGAACTCACAGAATTGAGGTTGTGAAGTAGTAATTTAAGTGTGCGGATTTTATCGTCATCAACCTTGTCCGGTAAGTATAGCCGCCCAAGAACTTGATATAAAACTTTCTTGTCCTCCTCTGTAATTTCAGCGTGGGTTAATGGTTCCCTCCGGAAATTTATTGACATACTTATCATTTTGTCGTCGAACAATGCTCTTGCGATATCGCTTGCCAGGTCGATATGAATTGTCTCGTCGGTTGGCTGATCTTGCACCTCGCTGCATCATCTTAACTAACACTTTCAAGATAAATAACGTTGCCTCACATAGCTTTCTGCGGATCGGTCCAATCCACGAACATAGCTGCTATTTGAGCAGGACTAACCATCTCCTGGGTTTCGTCAACATTTCGGGTTTCTGGGGCAAGTTTCTCGAACAATCCAACGAACAGCCGTTGCATTCTCCGCTGGTTGACTGGGGAGGAGTAGCAGTACACGGGGAAGAAATAGGCAAGGCACTGGCGGACTTCTTGGTTGTCGATCGTGTCCGGGGCAAGATATGCAGCAACCAGGCTCTGCAGTACCTGAAGAGGCGTTACCTCGTGACATTGTGCAACAATCTATCGGCACCAACCTTGTCATCACAGATCATTCCGGCAAGAACAAGCTTTGCAAGGCCAATACACAGAAGGGCTTGCACCTTGTCGGATTCCTCATGTTCCAGGACATGCAAGAAAAATTCGACGATACGCTCGCTCTATAAAAGCGTGAGCATAGCAATAAGGTTGTAGCTGTTGTTACCCACTGCACCACCCTCTTTGTTCAAGAAGTCATTTTCGTGTACCATGAGAATGTTCGAAGACGATCTGCAGCACACGGATCTTCAGGACCTCTGGGGCAGTCTGAATTTGACCCAAAAAAAGCTGGAAAGAGTTGAGAGCCATGCGCTGTGAAATTAATTAGTTTCTAAACCACATGATGGGTAACCTGAGCATACTCGAGCAATAAGACAACAAAGACCTAAACAAATGAGACCCTTTTCACGAAGTACTAATTCCTTACGCTTGACGGCAGGAATGATTAGCTCGCCAAGGATGCCTTCGAGTGTCGAATTTTCCTCGAATGTCTGAGCAACAGTGAGTGATTAGGAAACTGAACATAAGCTATGACGCACTCCGTTAACACGCTCCAGCATGCCTATACAAAGCGAGAGACAACGCAAATCAATCGCGTCCATACGGGCTCGTTCTTCGGAAGACATATCTTCTGATGACTTTGGTTCTTTGGGTGCCATACGAGTTGGCATGGGTGTTTCGCCAAAATTGGTCTCTCCGTCATCTGCAGGCTCCTTCTAGCAAAGATAAGGTTGTCATTGGAATGAAATATGAACAGAGAGGTGTCCGACTTACTAGAGATTCTTCTTCGTCACTGACATCCCTAAGCTCGTGAACTACTTCTACAACCACTCGAATAAGATCCCTCTCGTTTGGTGATAGCATTCGCAATACGTCCAAACATCTAGCGACAAGCGATTCGGGTAGTGCTTCCTGAGAGATCATGTCTCTCACGAGCTGGAACATTTTTCGGCGCCCAATCTCATCAGCGTAGTCTAGATTCACAGAAACCTTGAGCATCTCGCCTATGACAAATTCCTTGTCAATGCGAGCCTCTTCTTCTTCTTCAGTTGGTTCACTACGAATTACTCTTTCTTGCTCGGCAACCTCCAAGTCTTCTTGGTATGCATTGTAGGCAGCTTGAATGTGGTAGGCAAGGGCAGTGACAACCGGGAGAGAAGCGTCTAGTTTTTCCGCATCTTTAATGGCAATGCAGTGGTCAACGAAAACGCGAGCGAAAAAAGCTCGCTCTGGGGTCAGGTTGGCCCAGTAGGCATCTATGATGTACCAATTAGTTCCTCAGACCAAGATTCTGCAATGAAACATACCCTTAAACTCGACGTGGTCGGAAATATCACGGCGTCTGTCCAAAACGCTCAGCAGTGCGTCCTCTGCAACTGTGCTCTCTGTAAGATCAAAGAGGCTTAGAAGTGCGAGAACATCATCTTCAACGGTCTTGCTTTCTTCGTTCTTGACATCTCCACGAGCAACGTCCACCCATTTGCTGAGTAACAAAGCTGCAGCCTGGCGAACCGCTGGCTCTCGATCACCTAAACCATTGCGAATAATGAACTCTCTCTGTGCGATGGTAAGCACGCGAGGATGAACGAGCCCCATTGCAGATCCATCAGAAACGAAGCAATGTTGGACTAGGATAGCGGAATAAACCAGCTTGCGCATGATCGTGTCAGTGTCGCGTGTCCGAGCAAGGACAGCATCTAGGGTCGCTGAAGACAGAGGAATGTTGAGCAATGCGGCTCTACGGACGTCTCTACAAGACAAGTGATAAGCACACTGTTGGGCGATTTATGACAAATGAACCAACGCGGCAGGATCACAACTAAGAGTCTCCAGCAACACCTCAAGAGCAGTGGGTTCTCCTTCTTCCACGTCAGATGGATCTTCCGAGCCACATAGTTTCGAAAGTGCGATGACAGCCTGAACTCGAACAAATGTTTCTTTGTCATGCACGCGCTCGAACAGAGCTGTGCGGAGCTCAGTGTACAACTTTTCGCTGTGCCTAGTCAGCCCGGATCATTGCACAAAAAAACTGCCAACCTAATTTCACCCAAGTGCGCGACCATCTCCGCCAAAAAGTGGACGCAGCGGTAGCGTGCAACCTTGTCCTTGGCTTCAAAGCCAATTAGGAGGAAGGCAAGCACTTTCTCAACAAACCGAGAGGCTGTGGTCTCATCGTCATCATCGTCGTCGTCATCCTCCTTCTTTACCTCAGTGGCTACGATAAAATAAGATTTGGAATCAGTGAAACGAGCAGATATCATACCTCTCTCATTAATGTATTTTGTGTACGCTCCAACAAACTTGACTATCCGGTCACCCTGCGACGTTCCTTTCTTCACAGCGGCAGCCCTGCATAGTATGTCTTTGAATTTCTCCTCGAACATACGCTCACCGGTGAGTTTGATGCTTCTGCCATCATGTACGGGTTCGGTGAAATTGGCAGCATCTAGGTGGAGTTTGTAGAGTGCAACGATATTTTTCTGGTGATTTGCAGTGGAATTCTGAACTTGGTCAAAAATCTTAGGGGACGCTGGCGGTGAGGGTCTCCTCGACAGAAGATACACGCCCTGGCATGGTGTACAAAGTTTCAAGATCTAGATTCCACAACCTTCACAGACGCGTTAGGGGTCACGTGCGTCGTGATTATGCTTATGTCATGCATTGGTCCCGTCGGCAAATGCCAGGTGTGATGCTTATGTCAGCCACTAAATATGGTATGTGTGGTTTCTGCACTGAAACGTTTCCTTGCAACGTTGCAAGGGCATTCTGTCGTATTCTCTCAGCAGGCGATATGAATGGCTCGTGTTCGTCCCTGTTCCGCGTAAGGATCATGGCACGAGTGCCGCAAGGATAGGGCGCTGTGCCTCTTTGGTAAACCGCCAAAGAAATATAAACACCTACTATACCAGAGCGAGTCAGGTCGCCTGCAGGTGAAGGCGTGTTGCCCATCTTCGCCCTTGTCTGCCATCTCAGGCTGTTCTATCCTCCCTCAGTGCTTCACAATGACCTCAAGCAAACGGGCCACAAAGCCCGCTCAGGTCGACCCGTGTCAGGCTCTGGATACCGCTCAGCCCAGTCGACAAGCTACGACTGGTAAGATTCGTGGCAAAGCAAAAGAGCCCAAGAAAGCAGACAGAGACGAACGCCAACGCGAAGAAATTCGCTTTAACCTTGGCTACTCTTTCAGAGATACCCGGAGTGGCGCCAGCGCCCGTCGCAGACAAGCAAGAGTGCGGGAAGATGGGGGTGAGATTAAATCAAATCTCTCGAGGTGGCAGAATTGAATTTCTCAACTGATCGGTTAGATACTTCGGATTATCCACCGCCTCCAACCTATGAGGTAGCGACCAGTCCTACCTTGTCCAGTCTTGCTTCATCTGTACTTGCTTCATCTACATTCGTGGCTGGGGTTCATATGCATCCAGAACATTTACCTGTCACAAATCGCACCTCCTCTTCGGGCTCTACACAGCCCTCAGCTACGCATGATAACATCATTATGCACACAGATCCAGTGATATCCGCAGTTACAGCAACTCCTTTATCGATATCCCCACCTGCGTTATCGCCTTTGATGATGCCCTTGCATACGCCGAGTCCCACGCTTGCGCATGCGCCGAATCTTTCATCAGGGTCTTGCGCCTTCCCAGTGCCGGTACAACAGAAGGCACTACTTGATGACGACGAGTCAAGTATAGAGCTTGTGGACGTAGATCTACCGCAGAGATGGGAAATGGATCGACAACGTGGAGTTCCCCTCGAGGAAAGGGTGACAAGGCACCATCAGCGGTCCGTGGAATCACATGTTCCAGCCGTGCCGCAGCGGACCCGATTGTTTAGTCAGGCTCCAAAACGAAGCCCTACTTCTCAGTCTCGTTTCGCGAACTCTCGATTGTCACTCAGGATTCCTGAGGATCAAGATCCATATCCTGACGACCGCAGCGTGCAGGCAGCATCTGATGCATCTTCTCCAGTTACGCCTAAACACAGGCTACCTCTTCCGAGCCTTCCCCTTTCTCCATCGAGGATATTCCATAGGTCTCAATCACCACAACCCTCATCATCTGTCATCTCGCTGTTGCGTAACCCCAGTCCATTCTTCAAGAGCACACCTTCACTCCTCAATCTATCTTCACCTTCCGCACTTCATGGTCACGGAGATCACCACTTTTCTCGAAAGCTCTTCCATCGGAAGCAGAAAGAACGCGCAGGTGCTGAACCCTTGGAGGACTGGGAAGTCTTGGATCGCACCGACTCCTCTCACTCCTCTTTGGAAGACTCCTCCGGTCACCCTAGCCCCCCAAGCCCAGCTCCTGCACTAAGCTCAGGCTTTGCAGAGACATGGCCTTATCCCGAGGTCTGTACAGAAGATACTCGCAGCTCAAATACAAATCGACACCCATACCGTCCTAGCATTCGGACTGTACTTCCGGCTGAAGATCGTCCTCAACGTCCGGCTTCTCCTCCATTTGTAAATCGGCATGTTCGGAGGCGCACGAATTCCAGCTTGCGTAGCGATCACACATGCGCATCGAGCGCCCCAGTATCCCCGATTTCTTCGTCTTCTGCTTCCCTCTTTAGCTCCTCGAGCTTGTCGTTGGCCACAGTCGGAAGGACGCTCCCATCCTTCTCTCAACAGGATCTTGGCGTTTGCGAGGAATTGGAGAGATCTCGTCTCCCTACCCGTGGGATAACGTTGAGGGACTCGCCAACTCTATCATCCCTATCCTTATCCCAACCTTCAGTGGGAAGGGCACTTACTTCCTTCTCGCAGATGAACTTGGGAACTCATCAAGTTCAGCATGAGCATGTCCGTTCACATTCGACGCCTCGTGCTGTTGCTCAGCCAGAGCTTCCGAAGATTACCCGCACACATGCCAGAGCTTCTCCGACATCGGCTTCAGAAGTGACTTACATTGACTACAATGTGACGCCTGCTACACCCGTTCCAGCGCCCAATAACTCGTTGCCTACCAGGTCTGCAACAGAGCGGGTCTCACGTCGTCGGACTCCAGCCTGCCGCGAAGAGATCCTCGTTCATCGTGGACGGTCCTTGTCGCGCGAGTTGGAGATGCGAAGTGCGCCTGCGTATAGTGCGATCTTCCCCTCGGGACCGCCTACCCCCGCCCCCAGAGTCACATACCCCTCCGTATAGCCCCGCTCCTGCATCTCCTCGGCGTCACTATGCAGGCCGTCCTCTACCCCAGACCCCATCTACGTCGCCCTCTCTTACATGGCTTGTAGGCCGGACACCGGATCCGAAGACTCCCACCACTATTACAGTCTTACACCACCCCAGGGCTATTCCCAAAAACCTGCATGTGCCCGAGGGCCTGTTGATCAATTTGGACGACGACAGCTTGGATCAAGCTAGCCCCTCCAGCGCCAGTCACACCCCTCCCCTCCCCATTCGCACACCCCCGTTGCCAAACCGCACCCCCCCTCTCCCGGACAGCACGCCCATGATACCCGATCGTACTCCACCTGCGCGTACTCCACCGCCTCTCCATATCGACTACCTCGAGGACGATACTGACAGTGACAGCGTCACTGTGGGCAGCTCTAGTCCTCGTGGGCCACTCACGCCAACATCAACCACGCTGCCATCTTCGTGCACAGTCACATCACCTGCACCCGAATACATCACTGGTCTCGTTGGCAGCCTAGGAGATGATCACCCCCGCGATGACGGCTCAAATTATGACGTGAGTATTCGGGATGCACAGTTCTCAAGCCCGTACTTGAAGTCACCCACATGCGCAGGCCCTCCTCCTCATCTCCGATTTCATCGGTCCTGCCGCATTACATCGCAATCCTGACAGTTTAGATAACTGCCTTGTTGGACTGGTAGAACTAGAGAGGCGAAGGGTGACAAGTGATGGACGTGTGAAGCTGAAATTGTCGCTGCTGGGTGTGAACGTACAGAAGTGCACTATCTGTTTGTCCCGGTTCAAAAATGGGGATCATGGCGTGTTGGGAGCGAAGTGTCGCCATGCGTATGTTGCTCTTGTTCTTGTAGTGGCTGCCGGCTTATATTGTTCTGCAAGGTTCCACAAGAGATGTCTGATTCCATGGCTGGCGAGGAACCAGACCTGTCCGTTGTGCAGGGAACATTTAGACGTTCAGAACTGAATCTTTCCATTTTCGAAGACCGATCATGTCGAACTTTTTCTCTCAGAGTTTTGCTGGCCAAATCTCTTCTAACCTTCCTTTGAATTCATACTCATGTCCCACGCCGCACTTCAATTGACGTTACCCATGTACTGTAGTCAACACCCGATTATGTTCCATGATGCAGTCAGGCTATGTACTGCTTGTTACCGATATGTAGCCTTAATCCTCAGCAATTGATTGCCGTGCTTTTTCATCGGACAGTGACGATTGCCGGCGCGAGACCACTGGTATTAAAACGTCGTACTTTCCGGGCTCTTCCCCCACCTCCATAATCATTGGTACATGCGGTTCATAACTTGAACTAGGCATTCACATCCTATCTCGAAGCAAGACTGTCGTGCGGACTACTTTTCTTGAGGCTCGTGTCGACGTTCATCTGAGGTATATGATAGCTAAACGTATGAATGTATGTAGTAAATACTAGATAAACTCCAGCGAGGGTTACGGACGACGTCCTTGCGCAACTCTGAAATGCGGCTGCCGCAAATATGAAACCACACAACTTCAGATCCTCGTCCCGGGTGTCTATACAACACGCGGTGGTCTCAGCGCAAGTACATGTCTCAAAGTTGGACTACTTGTAGCCAAGCGAACACGCTGCATGACATCGTCGTTGGTGGGAGAATGTCTCGAAGCTGGACTGCTTGTAGCCAAGCGAGCACGCCGCATGATATCCAGCTTGTCTGTACGTACCTGCACACTGCCGTTGGTGGGATGATGAGCCCGAAGGTGACGACCCGCGCTCCCGTATCCAGTAGCCCGACGCAGGGCCGGCGGTCTCTTTTTGTCTGGTATTGGATTTGCCGGTGGTGGTGGGGGTTGCACAAAGTCTCTCATTTGCTCGACGCAACCTTTGAATCGGGTCTGTTTCAAGGGTCTCTCCTTGTTGCGAAGTTCGCCAGAGGCGTTATAGTGAGAGTCTTCATCTCGCAACCGACGTCGTGAAGATGTGGGGACGGTGGTGTGACGCTGGGCACTTTGAGCTGGAGTGGACTCTAGTTCATGCACTTTGGATGAATTGCGGATAGAGAGATTGAACGGGGAACACGACAGGAAGCTGTCGCCTGACTCAACTGCTGATGTCTGAGAGGTCTCACCGGACGGTACGCTGGCCTGGAAGTGAAGGCCGCTCGAAGGATACCATCTCTCATGTCCCTTTGCATGACCTTTGCGCCGCCACGGCACCGATCCATAAGGTGACGGTCTCGATAAATGATTAGACCGCATCCGATGTGCACGAATCCCACCATTGCCGTCTTCCTCGCTCTCTTCAATGTTCATCTGCCTTCTCTTTGCACGCATGCGGGTGATGCCTTCACGGCAACACGAGTTCCTCCGTTTCCGTTGACCGAGGAGCTGAACGCTTGCGACTATCGCTGGTGGAAGCGGAATGTCGAGTATAGCGTGGGCAAGTACTTCAGCGTTCACATCCTTCTCATTGATCTCATCATCTGGCTCGGACTTAGCGTCCTCATCTGGCTCAGTCTTCGTATCGTCGCCTGCCTGGGTTTCTTTTCCATCAGAGCCTCTCCCGGTGATGCGAGGTGCTGACGAGGTGATGGACTGAGGTTGGCGACGGACTGGGGTAATGGTGTCGTTAACGTGACCGACTGGCTGCACCACAATCTCCTCGTGGATCACTGTGTTTAGGGAAGGAATGGACTGAGATGCAGCGTGTTCGTGCATGTCGAACTTGAGGTCTGCAGAACTTGCATGTTCTTCAGAATACGATGTTCGTTAGTCCACAGTCTTGGGAACAAATGGTCCACTTACGAGCGTACTCGTTCTCAAGGATGGCGTGAAGACGATTGGCCTGCCCAGAGGTCCCTTGTATCTCTTGTTCCCGAGCGGTGATCTCGTGAATATCTTGCTCTGCTAATGATATCTCGGAAGGATCAGAACAGGAGTGTGTGGATCTAGAACCAGATAAGACGGTAGATCGTTCTAATATGGGCGTCGAAAATACAGCCGAGTGTGCTTCAAGAATGCTAGAAGACCATCGCGAACTATGGCCGAGCCCTGATTGAACAGCTGAAGGTCCGACATCGGTAGGAAAATGACGTGCAGTAGAATCAAATGCAGGCTGAGAATAGCTAGCTTCGACATTCATAGAGAATTCCTCGGAGCTAGGCCCAACTGCAGACACAGCTGTTGAAACTCCGCCACATACGGTAATTGAAGCTGGAGATTCATAGG
The DNA here is from genome assembly GCF_016647625.1 of Suillus subalutaceus. NCBI lineage: Eukaryota > Fungi > Basidiomycota > Agaricomycetes > Boletales > Suillaceae > Suillus > Suillus subalutaceus. The sequence continues at coordinate 92,394 of NW_024540332.1, forward strand.
TACAAGCATAGTGTATCGCAGTGGTGACATCAAGAGGAGGAGGGTCAAGGAAGGGCCTAAACGTATTTAGTTCCGCAGAAGGCTTCGCAAGGCATTGCTGCAGTATCAACGTCGTAGGTTTAATGACAGCATCCACCATTTCTACGTCAATACAGTCGGAATGGCCAATCCATTCTGGCTGCGACAGGGGACCTTTAGCACGGACATCACCGTTTGTGACAAAAGATGCGTAGTCAGAAGATATGTCAAGCGAGTCGGAAGTGAAAGGTCCAGAGCAGAATGGCCCCGCGGTAAACCTGTCGTACGTAGTAGCACTGAGGGAGGGTCCTGAAAACGTGGAGACTGGCTGCTCGGCAAGCACTTGTTCAGGTAGGCTGGGAAATGCCAGAGCATGGGAATTGAAGGCTGCCCCGTACGATGGAGGATTCATAAAAGGAACAGGAAATATCGATGTAAGGGACGAGATGCCATTGTTTGCAAGTAACTTGGGTCCATCTGTCGGTGAGTAAAGATCATGCAGCGCGGTTGAGGGTAGGATGGGAAGCGATGGAATGAGACCAGACGACGATGCCACGTGTCTCACGTCAACTTGGCATGTGGCAAAGGGGCTGTTGAATGCAACGCTTTCTGTTGATGATCCCAGATGCTCGATCGGCACGGCAGGCAGCCTAGCGGACTCGACTACAGGAAGGAGTAGAAATGGGGCTGCGTTTGGCGACACTTTGGCATCAGTGGAAGTGGCGCCTACTGGGGTCTGAGTGGGACAGTAGGCCTTGCGAATACAAGTGCCTTCCTCAGCATCATTCGTCAGTCGTGCATCTACGCGTTTGGATTCTCTTTTCGAAGCTGAGGGTGTCTTGGTATTGCTAGAAGGGGCGGATGTAGAGCCGCGAGGAAAGCGACAGATTGTGTGAGAACGAAATTCTTCCTCTCCCGCAGAATCCACAATTCGATCATTCTCAGTCTTGCGTGTTCCTCGAGCAGTTGTGCTCAGGTTCAGTGTACTGTCGGGCACAGAATGGTTACTAGTGCAATACCGCGGACACCGGGAAGTCTTGCATAGGACGAAATCGTCGTCATCGTCATCCGGTACGTGTACATTGCATTCCGTGGGGTGACCAGATGGTTCTGATACTGCGGCCGGAATATCATCCTCGGCGATGTGGAGATAAGTCTTGATCTTCGTCGATAGATCATGATCAATAGAAGGTCCTGCATAACACACCGGTCCTGTAGAATCATCTGGTATCGTCGAAGTAGATGAGAGCTGTGTGGAGGCCTTGGTTTGGCTATAAGCCTGGGAGAAGTGGTACTGCATCTTCCGGGAGTGCATTCTTTGTGGATTTCGAGGAATAGCTTTGAGTGTTCGCCTGATAATGGCGTAGCCTTTCGAAATCATCATAAAACCAGTGAAGGAGTGACTAGGTAACGATTTGCCATCTAAAACTGTGTCAATGACTGAGTCAGATGTAGCCGGTTGGGTGTTCGTAGATGTATCATCCGATTCCGTGGAGTGCTTATCGCCATCCAACTCATTGACTCCAGGATCCGCGGAATCGATTTCCTGCGTCGGATCTCGATTTTCTTTCCTGTAGGAAGATCTTCTGTGAAGTGAAGGCCACAACTATGAAGTAGCGGCGTACCTAGCCTTAGTCAAACTCGTGACTTTCAGCATTCCCTTGCCTACGAAAGGCAGGTTTTTAGGGTTAAATGAGGAGAACATGATTCCCTAGAGGTATGGGTCCTGTGGACGTTTTCAGTGCCAAGGTAATCAATGGGTAGTAGATGATAAAACCCCACAATTCAGGTCCACAGCAAAAGAAAGTCAGTACTGTGGCGGGTCTGGGATATTGCGACCGTTATCCGGTTGGGGGATGAGGAAGGTTATCGACGCCGCCACCACAGACTCTTTTATTCGCAGCATACCCTAATCGCTTCCGCTTTTCCAAACAATAAAGTGGCTCAGACTGGATGTGTTTTGACCGTCGCTTGGACCATCATGCGGCGTGGCAGCTAGTGGATCATGGAACCCCAGACTAAGGTTAGGGTTTTTTGAGCGGTCACGAGCATGTTGACTTTACACGTGATGGATTACATAATACACACGCGAAACACGCGGTAGCCACGCCTTGAATTGTTGTCAGCCAAAGAGCAGTTAAAGTTGGTCTTGTTTTGGCTCTGTTCATTTTCTGAGCACTTCTTCTCTTCTCTTCTCAAGACAACCATCAGACTTTCAAGGTGTTAGGCCATTGAAATGTCTGCTTACACTCATGCCCGTATGCCCGCTCCCTCCGATCAGCAGCCCGTTCATCGTCGTCATCCCTTCACAAATGCAAACGTTCTCAATCAGCCTCACCTGGCATCCCCTGTAAAGCCACAAGAGAAACCCAAGGCAACTCCAGCCGACCCACCTTTGCCCAGGCAGAATAGCAAGACTACCCCTCCCTCACCCCCAAGAGTCATCGTCGACCAGAATCGACAAGTGCAGTACTACCGTGTAGGGTTTCTCGGAGAAGTAGGATTTCCCTCGATTGCCGCCTTGTACACACTAACCTTTCATGTTTCAAACAGGGAGGATTCGCGCGTGTCTATGAGGTGGCAGACGGTCGCCACAGTGCCGCACAACACCTTGCTTGCAAGGTCGTTACTAAATCGTCTCTGAAGACGAAGAAGGCCAAGACCAAAGCAAGTCTACACCACGTCTGATTATTCACTTGCATCTTGACATTTATTTGCTCAGCTCTACGCAGAAATCAAGATACACCGTTCGCTCGCTCATCCCAACATTGTGCGCTTCCAGGAATGTTTCGAAGATGACGAGAACGTCTACATGACACTTGAGCTTTGCACTAGCGGATCATTGATGGACATGCTCCGTCGTCGTCGCCGCTTCAGCGAGTGCGAGGCCCGATTCTTTCTTGTACAGCTCATCGGTGCATGCCACTACATGCATATCCACCAGGTCATCCACCGTGACCTTAAGCTCGGGAATTTGTTCCTTGACTCGAACATGAACATCAAGGTCGGCGACTTTGGTCTTGCTGCCTTGATCGAGAACCCTGGTGAACGAAAGAAAACTATCTGTGGCACACCAAACTACATTGCCCCTGAGGTGTTGTTTGACACTGCGAACGGGCACAGCTTCGAGGTTGACACTTGGTCGATCGGTGTCATCTTGTACACACTTGTTATCGGACGTCCACCCTTCCAAACCAAGGACGTCAAGGAGATTTATACGTGAGGCATACCATTCTTGCATCCTGATTTCTAATTAACCATTCGTGCAGACGGATCCGCGACAATGTTTACGAGTTCCCGCCTGAACGCCGCATTGCACCCGATACTAAGGACTGCATCACGTCTATTTTAACACCTGACCCATCAAAACGTCCCACTCTCCTTGAAATCCTTAAGTCGCCCTTCATCGAGCTCGGCATTGTCCCACCATTTATTCCCGTCTCTGCACATGACGCGCCCCCCGACTTCCGATACCTTACGCGCCCAATGTCCGTAGTTAACCTCATGAAGCTCAAGAAAGCTGTGTGGCTGGATGACGACCATATTTCGACCATAGCAGTTCCGTCGGCTCCAGAAGACAAGGCGAAGAATCCGATTACGTCAACCATCGCTCAGCAAGAGAAGGAGTTCCAGAAGGCTGTTCAGCCTGGCAGTCCTATCTCTGCGTTGCTTAGTTCTGCCAGGCAGCCGTTGGTCATGTCGACAAACGGAATCAAGGAGTCGCCTCTGTTCAAGAAATTGCAAGCAGCGAAGGACACGAAATCACCTCTACGGAACGTGCGCACTGCACGCGGATTGCAAGACATAGAAGAAGAGAATGATGCGCCTCGAGGAACTCGGGAGAAAAACCACGATCAGCAGAGGCAGAAGGAGCTCGAATCGCAGAAAGCGAGAATCGTAGCCCAGATGGCTCCGGTCACTGGTCTTGGCGCTCACCGCCTCGATGAAGACCAGGAGAATCTACCTCCTACCCGCAAGGATCTGAAGGGTAAGGAGCCAATGCGCGGGGAACGCAAGGAAAATCTGGTGCAGGACGTGCACTTGGAATCTCCGCAAGCAAAACTCAATGGATTTGATGCCGCTGCACAGACTTTGACGCAGGCATTTGACGCGAAGGCTGCCGGCAAGCTGTTCCGTAATCCCCGTGATGATACTACCATCCCCGATGAGCGCGTTTTCATCGTGTCTTGGGTGGATTACTGCAATAAGTATGGAATGGGTTATGCCCTGACTGATGGGTCTGTCGGTGTGCACTTCAATGACAGTACAACCCTCATTCTCTCAGCAGATAAGCAGTGAGTTCTTGTCTACCTCTGATTTTTACACGACTTGACACATGTCCCAGTCACTTTGATTATATTTCCTCTCGACGCCACGGAACTGTCTACGTTAGGAAGAACTATTCTGTGACCGAGTTTCCTGAGGACCTCAAGAATAAGGTCTACCTTCTCAAGCATTTCGAGCGCTACATCATGGACCGCCTGTACGGCGACTACGAGTACACTTTCGAGGACCATGATCGCACTAAGGGAATGGATTTCGTACAGAAGTATTTGCGTATGAAACACGTTATCGTGTTCAAGATGAGTCATGACGTCCTTCAGGTCATTCATTTTACCCCTTCTTCGTGTACTTGACAATTGACGCTGGGTTTTATACAGTTTAACTTCTACGATCACTCAAAAGTCATCCTTTCGTCTCATGGTTTACTAGTGACGCATATCGACAAGAACTACAAGATCTCGCGATTCACGCTCAGCGAGATTATGGCATTATCTTTACAACCTCCTGTTGCAGATCCCGAACAGGCCAAGTTCAACCAGCGACTCGTAGACAAGCTCAAATACTGCAAGGAGGTGCTTACGTCTATCCGTAACGCAAGCGCCAACCAAGTTGCGACTGATGATGATGCGGGGATGGGGGAAGGGCTGGTCAGCGCGAAGACGTCCAAGGCATCGCTGCGGTGATGCGTGTGATGGATGAAGCACGCGTATACTGTTGCATAGGCTGTCGGTGGTGTTAGGCCTCCGTAGTTTTTTTTGTTTCCTTTTTCGCATTCTGTTGTCTGCTCATTATAACATATCAAGCAAGTTTTCGCTCTCGTAGGTATCAGTACCATGTTGAGTTTTCTTTTAGCTCTCATAAAGCACTACAGACATACGCGCATTTTGATTATTTTTCTGCTCTGGCAACTTGTCGTTCTCAATATTTATCAAGGATTTTTCCACATTCTCATTTATATGCAGCTTGTATCATGTCATCAGCATCGCGTGAAAGTCGTTCCCAGATCCGACTATGATAGACTGACATGCTAGACTATCAATTTGGGTCGGTTGAGGTTGCGAAAGCAATCGAGGGGCTGTATATCCATATTTAGACAAAGCTGCGTTGAAGAACCGTAGTCCTGGCGGCCCTTTTACGAAGATACTACTTATATTCTGCGTTGTACTGTGACATCCGTGAGGAGTGTTGATTGATTGCTGCAGCGCTGGCCTGCAGGCATGCAAGGCGCTTCGTCAAACGTACATATTGTTCAAGGTCTAACGAAGACTCAGCGGATGTTAATAGAACAACGCTAAATTAATAAGTACCTAACGAAGACTAGGTACACTGTGGGTAGTACACTCACGGAAATCCAGTGAATGGAATCACTGGATTCCCATTGGGATGCCTACCAGAATTCAGCGTGTCGCTCACTAGAATCCAGCGATTTTTATATCACTGAAAGGACCAATTTGACATACAGAATTTTCAGCAGCGTCTTCATTGAAATTTGAGCAAACATATCATTAAAAATATAGTGAGGGTCACTTGAAAGAACTGAGGCTATCGCTGGAAAAGATTGATACCATCACTGGAAAAGATTGATACCGTCAGCACTGCCCTAATGCTGCATTACGATTGGACAATTCTAGTGATGGCCTCAGTCTTTTCCAGCGATGACCTCAGTCTTTTACTGGAAAAGACTGAAGTCATCGCTGGAAAAGATTGAGACCATCACTGGAAAAGACTGAGGTCATCGCTGGAAAAGACTGAGGCCATCACTAGAATTGTCCAATCGTAATGCAGCATTAGGGCAGTGCTAATACGGTACAGGCAAATACAAATAGACATCTAATGCATAAACAGAAAGACACGAAGCAAAGTACAGCAGTTGCAATTGATCAGTGAGCTCGAAATGGCGAGCAGAGACAAAGGGCCGAAGACGAAGAGCCAAAGACGAAGAGCCGAAGACGAAGGACCCAATAGCAGAGACAAAGGGCCGAAGACGAAGAGCCGGAGACGCAGGACCCAAGAGCAGAGACAAAGGACCACTTTGAAGAACAGAGACGAAGAGCAGAGATGAAGGGCCGAAGATGAAGGACCGAAGAGCAGATGAAGACCCGGTGGGGGTGGATAGCTCATCTGCGTGACTGAAACAGACAACTCATCAGTGAGACAGCATGCATAGAAAAAACTTACCCTTCGCCTTGCTGGTCGTGCACGTGAAGGTTTAGGCCGTGGTACCAGAGTAACCTGGATGCTCTCGGGCTAAGCGAGGAAGGAATTCAAGGGGAAAGTTGGTGTGAATGAAAGTTCAAGGGCGCACCAATTCAGAGAGCTCTGATTCGTCGTCATCTTCATATGCTGCATCATCATATGATCCAGGAAATTTTGAAGGACCCGCTGTTGATTGCGATTTGGAAGCAACAGGCTAATGCGTAATGACACGAATATGAGCTAAAGTGAACAAGATGATGTCAGTGTAAGCATCGAGAAAGGACATACCACTTTGCGTGCGCGCTGCTAGACGATCATTTGAGCCCATGACCGAATGCAAAACATGATACTACTCACCTTGGCAGCAATCTTTGCAGCTAAATTGTCATGCATCCTCTGTTCCTCCTTTCCCTTCTCGATTTCATCATTCATCTCCTTGCGGAAGTGCTTGACCTTCTCAACCCATTTCTCGGCAGCCATTACACAGTGTTGGCGTGTAATTCTTTCAATGCGTGAGTCTTCTTCGGTCTCTGGATGCAAAGAAACACCTGAATCAGCGCTAGCAATCATCTCTTCGTATGCCTCTTCTAGACTGCATTCAAGGTCCTTCGATATTAAGTGGATAGCGACTCAAGGTATGAGGTAGTATTCGATATAGACCTTGAAGTCAAGGGGAGCGAAGGCCTCATTGGAAATCTGTTCATGGTCGAACATGGAAAATATCGCGGACTGGATTATCGCTTTTCCTTTCTCCCCGTAGCTAACAAGATGTCATTAATGCAGGGTCATGTCACAACGCAAGGAGTAACTCACTATCCAGGACGAGCGTGATTTGTAACCATTGCCGGTATGCGCTGTCTGCTAGTGATGGCCAGCTTGGAAAATTCTCGTTTGGCGGAGTCACTTTGCAGACCTGTGGAAGAAAGATCTTCAAGAAACATGTCGTTGAAAAAACTGTAGCGCCTCGTGTTCTTATCGTGAATCATGAGATTCAACTCAGCCTCCATTTGGAGGACTCGATCTGAGACGGTCTCCCAGGTGATGATAGTTGGCCATCCTCGTGCTTTGGCGCGTTGAATATTGAGCTTTTCTTTGCGCAGTTGTCGAAGTGCTGCACATATCTCGAGCTCCAGCCGTAGACCCTCTGATGTCAAACAGCGGTTAGTGTTCTTGAAAGAATTCCACTGTCAAAGCTGTTTGACCAGCTCAATATTGGGGTCTGCCGGCACAAGATCCCTGCAGTTGTCGTTCGGACAGACCAAGGGGAGGTCAGCAAACTCGTAAGTGTCATCATCATCATTGACGGCAGTGTCAATCTACGATTCAATGAGTTCAAATGTCAGCCAGTGGCGATGATAAATCACTAAACCTTGAGATGTGCCGCAGAGGCTTCAGTTGGTTTAGGCTTGGTCTTGGCACGAGTGCTGTGAGGAATAGGCACCGTGACAGGTTTTGCTTTCGGCTTGGTAGTTGATGGAGCTTCTGTTGCAACCTTCGTGGTGCGTGTGTCTGATGAGGATATTGGCTTCAACTTGGTGGCAGGTGGTGGGTCTGGACGGGTTGGAGTGGGCAGCAGCAGGTCTAGATGGCGAGAAGGAGCCTGGGTCATCCTTGACTTCAGAGCTGGCTTTGTGCGAGGTACTGGAGCTGGCTGTGTGCGAGGTGCTGGAGCTGGCTTTGCACGAGCAGGAATAGACACCTGCAAGTCACAGTAGCTTTGAGTATTAGTAGTGTAATTGAAAGGTCTTGAATACTCACATGTGCGAACTTGAGTTTTTTTTGAGGTCATGAGTTGCACCCCTCGTCAGTCTCTGAATCATCCGAATCATGTATGCGCCGGTGTCGTTTTTGTCGGGAAGTTGGAGTTGAAGTATTCTCATCATCATTAAGCATGTCGTCAAGTGCCCCGTCACTGAGATCTGAGTCATCTGTCTGTGTGCATACACTCAATTAAGCATGGTTAGAGTAAGCATGGTTAGAGTAGCATATATGCACAGAAAAGGACACAATACTTACATATGATAAAAGGAGTGTGACGGTGAGTTTGTCCTGCTCTTTGAGAGTTTTTCTCCGTATCGAGGTATCGATTCGTATATCGCTGTGCAATCATCTAATTAAAGTATGAATCATCTCAAAGTGCTCAGTCCACACAACTCACTCTAAACGTGTTATATTTCCGGTTGTCACCAGCCAATCCCATTGCTTGTTGAAGATTATACCCTCCTTTTAGCTCTGACCTCCCTGCCTGACCCTTGGGTTTGTCAATCAGCTTCTTCGCATGCCCAGTGGGGCCGAGCCTTCCACGATTATCGTTTCCTACTCACACAAATGTTACTCCTATTCCTTCTAGAACTTCAACATTTGACTCACGTTGTACATGACGAAGCTCAGTCTCAAGGCGACTGAGATTCTTTGCAACCCTGTCCATCTTTCTGACCATTTTTCCTTTGTTGTGGGGCATCGTTGATCGCAGTACATAAAGAATCTGGTGAGTTCATCTGATATTGTCCTTTGTTGACGTGTTATTTGGTGTGCACGTGACAATTTTTCTGAATTCATCCAAGTCTTTCATGGTTTACCGAGTCTGCACCTCCAATGCCAATGTCCTGGACAATCCCTCCCTATCCCCGATTCCAACCCTACCTCCCACTGCTCCTTCATCTTCTACACCTGACCAATAGGCTATGACTACCTCACCCAACTCCCCACAGGGGAACATGAGCTCATGCTAGGCAGTGGATTTGCACAAGATGGCAATGAGGGATATGAGGTGATGGGAAATAAGGATGCGTGCATTACTAGAGAACATTTGTTTGATTGCTGTATCTACATCTCGTCATCCGAAATATAATCTTCATTATACTCCTCATCCACATCCGCAAATGATGCACAAGCAGCATTGATGGTACGATCTATGATACCCCACCTTCTGCGAGTATTAACTCGGCCTACAGCAGCTTTTATATTCCGCAGATCGGTAACAATAATTGGCAGGAATTTCTTATACTCCACAAGGATCTGCGAAGCATCACGCCCACCTGTATCGCAGGGGGCAACGACCACGAGGATGTGGAAGGAATTTCGGTGAGTCCCCATATGGCCCTGCCATCCAAGGTGCAAAGTAAGATCTTCTCAAGGCGACCATAACCTATGACATTGGTGGCGCATTTTCCTGAGTCATTATATTGAATCTCGTACTGCAGATGGTAAGTTCTATGATTGAATGACAATAATAAACTTACCCGCACAAAGGTGTTATCTCTGTATGATTCCGTCAGTCGGCGAATTGCGAAGACAGTCTGAATGGTGTCCCCTCGATGGCAAATCTGTGCTTTTCCACACAGCGACATCACCATGGGCAGTTGGGCTTGAATTTGATCTTGCCGTCCACCAAGGATCTGGTGGAAGTATGTAGCAATGGCACCTGATAAGTTATCATCTCTAGGCCTATACTTGTAGTTGATAGGCGTGCAAATGATAAATTCAGGATCTGACACCCAATATCATTAATATGCATGCCAAGTCATCATTTGATAGATCGATGAGCACGTACATGTATCAAAAACCCTTTCACCCCGTTGCAGTTCCCCAACTTGTAGATGTCGAGATGTCACACGAAAATCTTCGCCAAGATCATATTTTATTGTCACCTGGGTCAGATAGGCCATATATAACACCCGACGACTGATATTACTCCAAGGAAACCGGCGTGAATGCAGGTGAGCCTGGAGAAATCCACAGTAGCGCTCCATGTAAAATGTCCAACTTGTCCATACCGGTCCACAAAATCGTATCCCACTCGCGACATGAAGCAGACCATGTATGGGGAGGGTGCATGCCAACAATCGATCCTCTGCATATTGGTAGTAGTACCTGATTGGAAGGTTAGAGTCAACAATAGCGCTGCATTGAGAGGAATGACACTTACTCTTCATATGTTTTGACCCATTGAATTAGTCCTTCGTCGAGTGCATTGATCTCGCCATGAGTAAGTTGGAATTGAAGCATTTTCTTCATCATCCCTGCAAGTTCACACATGTGGTCATAGTACTTCACGTCTTTGAATCGATCCTTGAGTATGATTGGGGCCAGGTACATGAACCAAAATCCCCATGCTTCAGCTGTAAAATTTGAGCGATCGTGAGCAATATTCCCAAGGGCCCGTACAAAGGCTGCAGGGATGTCCTTGACAGCATCCGCTGTTTCAGCTCCGATTTCTTCCCAAACATCATCTGGGATCTCGTAGCTCTCGAGACCAGAATCAAGGCCTTTAAAACGACCGGTCCACAGATTTACAAGGGTAGGTACGACATTCTCAAGAAACAAATGCATCCATTCATATGGAAATGATTTTGAGTAGTCCAATGATCCGACACATCGTAGTGCAGGAGGGCTGTGAATACCAGTCTTCTTGGCGATGGCAGCTGTCGCTGTTCTTGTCGTGACTGACTTCAATGCTTCATATGTATTGAGGTAGCTCTGGTGCGAGCGAAGCGGTAGATGACAAGGGTCAAGAGATGGTCGAGGCTGGTGGTCGAGATCTGGGGTGCCAAGAGGTGTGTAGTACACTTTGCCGCAGGCCGGTGATATTTTGTACTCCTTGTATCTCGCACGAACGACATGGATAGACTGCATTGTGTCCCTTTATGTTCAATAGCTTCTCAATAGCAACAATATCGCCATCCTCAAAGATGATGTACGCATGGAGATCAAAATGATTTCGAGTGGATGCGTCAAGTGTTCGCACTCCATCAGCAAGAATAGCACATTCATCATCCAAAGGGACGAGGAAAGACTCGATGTCTTTCAGTTGATGAGGACCCGGAATAACTCCCACACAGATGAGGTTCTCCAGATGAGTTCGGATCTGTGGAGGCAGGTTGAAATTTTGCAGAAGGATGGGAGTAGCAGATGGTCCCCCACAGCGTCTCTTGAAGACAAGATAGCCATCAGCAGATAGGGCGAGCGCTATGTCATGTCGCTTGTGAAAGTATTTGTGCCTTCGCTCAACACCGTCTATGATAACACGACGGGAGAAAAGTTGGCAATACCACTCGCCATCAAACACATCCCTGATAATCCTTTCACTCAGGCACAAAGTTGTGGCGGTAAGTCATTTGTTCGATTATTGCAGGATTATGGAAAAGAGCCTGAAGTCGAGGGATAAGAGGAATGTACATGAATGTCCGTCGAGGGCGTCCGTGTTTGGTATATCGGGCTTCATTGCAAAAAGGACATCTTTCGTCATGAACATATTGTCCCGTGTAAGCGATGCAAGATTTTATGCAGCAGTGTATATTCTGGGGTTCAATTCCAGACAGCAGCGCTAAGCGGTGAACTACGACCCATTCAGAATCCAATGACATTTTGTGTTGGAAAGCATAACGCATTCTATCATAGGCATGGTGAGGTATGTTCGCGAGCATCTTCAGCTGAAAAGCTCAGATATTGTCTCGGTCCTCTTCTGTAATGATGTCATTACCTGTGTTGAAACGTTGAGCATGGGGTCGATTGAACAGGAAAACACTCACGGATGTCATAGAAATCACCATAAACATTCGGTCCTGCCCAAGCATCGAGCTGCTCTGCAATATCCTGGAGCAAAAAGTGCAGATACTCATCATCATCTGCTTCGTCAAAAATGAAGTTGTCGGGGATATCAATTGGCGTTTCAGATTCGTAGGAGAGATCGGATGCCTCGTCACAGTCAATATCACTACAGGCACCCTGACTATTGCCATCATCGACACTCATGCCATCATCTGATGACTCAGTGCGGAAGGACCCAGGTCTGCCAGTCGAACTATCACAATTCACGATTAGTATAATCAGAATAGTACTCTCTGTTGATATTACAGCAGCGCAACCTTACTCATCATTGGAGCTACCACTCTCTTGCTCCATATATCTGTCTTCATCATCTCGCTGGTCTGAATCCGAGTCCTCCATACATTCGAGCTCGTCATTGATAAATTTGCGGTAGTGCTTATTGCATGCAGACTTTGATAGCCATTTGCCACACGATGGTTTGCACCTGCAAGTTCCATAGTCATCAGTAGGTAAAGAATTTCTCAGTCGTGACATGGCTGGTCAACGTTGAAGGCACAATGTCGATGGTGGTGAACGAATCAGAACGATGATTGATGTATATAGTCTTTAAATTATTATGGTCAATGCACTGGGTAGAGATATGCCGTCAAGTACGATAACATTGAGCTCAGTCAGCAACTGTGCACATGATGGTGATGCGGTGATGGCTTGCCTGGTCCTGGTCTTTCAGCTTGGATTCAGTGTGTTCGTCATTTGTTTTTTTCGTGCTCAATGATTAAGTCACTGGTTTAAAGTGATCAATGCTAAAGTCAATAAGATTTTCAAACATTATATTCTCACTTAAAAAGACCTGAGTGCCATTTCAGTGACAGACCTACCGAAAACTTATGCGATCAGTGACGAACGCATGTAAATCAATTGATTTTACTACCCACAGTGGGTAACGTTACATCAGTGGGAGTGTCAAGTACACGAAGCAAGATACTCACCTCAGCGGATGTTAATAGAACAACGCTGAGGTGGGAGAAAAACGCGAGGCGAGTACATAAAGACAATGGAGGATCTGTGGCTGGTACGAAGAAGGTGCTGTACAGTACATAGCAAGAGGCAAGAACAGTAACATATAGGGAAACGAGAGCTTATGTCAACACATATCCTCCTCCGAGCCTCAGTACATCACTAAGCTTGGTGGTCAGCAACTGCTCCCCGACACTGATCTCAAGAACCACACTCCTATTTTCAAGTGTCTGCAGAGGTGAATCCTACTCGGCATGGTTCAATTTGACATACATACACTTATTCGAGACTGTCACCATACCAGACCGATTCCGATGTTATGGGCACACATTCCTCGTCCATGGACATCTTTGCCTCTTCAACTAAGAGGAGTACTCGACTAAGATCTTTCCAATACTGTCAAACCCCCACAACAAACAATTGAGCATGATTGGTCTCCAGGATCACTGTTTAATTCCTGATGCGGATAGCATCGATGCGTTCATGGACCCAGCGCAAAACCTGATCGCCATCGCATAGATCATCCTCAGCTGGCCTGAAGGCAACTACAGGATCTTACGATAATTGAATATAGACCTTGGAGTCCCGGATGGAGATGGAGTACACCCCAAAGCTGCTGGACGGACCCTGTTTCTGTTGGATTCTTGGATGATATCCTTGCATCGGATAGTTTGATGCTTGATATCTTAAATCTTTGGAATTCATATCGCTTTCTGACATGATGGTTTCAACGAGAAGAATCAGGAGATATTGTGGTTTGCAGATTTGGGACTGGCAACATTTGACCACATACAGTGTGAGCATTGGCCAGAGCTTGACGCTTTCTGAAGGGCTCGAGATGGCGTCCTCAACATCAACAACTTATCCTAACCTCGACGTGTATTCCTAATATTGTCGTCATCAGCATCTGCAGTGCAATGGCCTAAAATGAAGATGATGGAGGGCCACTGCTCTCAGGTATATTCTCCATGACGTCATCCGACTCATCAGTGAGCAATATGTCAGTGTCAGCGTCCGTCTTTTTGATTTTGTGTTGCCCATTGGGGAAAACAGGATGCCGCCGGAGTTTGGGATATAAGTTGCACAAACCCCTGACAGATACGGAGAGGGACACAGGAACCAGGTCCTGGGAGACTTGCACAGAGAATTGGAGAGATCAATGATAATCGATAACGGTTAATCTTGCCATGAGGCATAAAGTAACACCGTGAAAACAGGATACCGGAGTAGTGGCCAAATTGCTCAAATCTTGTTGTCATGCCCTGAGCACCATAAAATAGGTCATCTTTTGTTACAAAGAAACATAGCATTTGGAGCAGCAGTGGTTGTTGAGAAACAATTGTTTGCTTAATGTCCTAGGGCTGAGAAAAGTGGCGTTTTGGTGGCTGTGCCAAAATGAAGGGACCTTGGCACATGAACTTAATTAGTCCATACTCACCAGGACGAGTCAGACATACTTCAGTCACTAAATTGCGTCATGGACTACATATTTTCCCAGCGGTTGCAGTCCATGCAAGATACCACCTTGCAATAATGCATGTCCGTTCGACGGCCAAGTCCCGACTAGGTGCGCCAATATCAAACCATAGTGGTATTCAAAGTTAAAACCGATACGGAACAGACAACGCTTGGAAACTTGGACGACACCATTAAAACTCCGAATTATAACTCCGTCTTGCTTACACATCACTGTACTACGCTGATAAGATCAGCCCACTACTTATGCCTCGCATATCGCTTCGAAAACAACAACTACGAGCCCTAAAAAATGCACACGATGACCTTGTATTAGCCCGCTATGTAGAGCTTGTGCAGCACGCACTTGATGAGCTCCTTGAAGAACCAGACTCCAAAGATGACAGTTACAGTACTTCCTCTAATGACAGCAGTGGATCCAAATCCATTGGCATGTCAGTTTGTTCAGAGTCATCGGATGAATCTTTGGACTCCCTGATGACTGGTATCACCATAACAAGCGCCTACTCACTCGCATCCTCCCAGTTCTCATTGGATGTGCCACAGATGGCCAGTCGAGCATTTACGGAGTTTATAGACGCTGTTCGTGCTTTGCACGACGAAGTAGAGATCAGCCGTGTCCTTAATGCAAGACCCAAACTTAGCCACGCCCCACAACTGCACCTGCTGCCGGAATGGGGGATGCATGCCCCCGACAAATTCTGCCGAAAGCTTCGTGTGTGCCCTGCTGTTTTCGACAAGCTCATCGAACATATCCAACCACACGCAATTTTCTACAACAACTCTAACAACCCACAGCTTCCTATCCCCATTCAACTCGCGGTTTTTCTCAATGGCATAGGCCACTATGGAAATGCTGCTACGACGCAGGATTTGGCCAAATGGGCAGGGGTATCCGTCAGAACTGTGTATAACTGCTTCAAAAGAGTTATGATCACACTTTTGAAGCACCATGACGACGCGATCCACTTCGATCCGCTTGATCGAGAAGATCAAGAGGAACGGAAAAGAGTGCAGCAGTGGGTTGAGGGGAAGACATGCCGGGAATGGCGTGGCGGCTTCCTCTGCATCGATGGCACCCCCGTTCAACTTATTTCAGAAGCCTGGGTGGCACGGTGAGGGGTTTTTTGACAAAAATTCAAACTACTCTCTCACTGCTCAGGTACGTTAATTTTTCCCTTTCATCGGATGAGCTCATGCTTTCAAAAGGTTGTCATTCTTCCGCACAATCTCCGTATTGTCGACTATGTAATTGGCGTACCTGGTAGTCTTCATGACTCTAATGTTTTTGGGTGAACCAGGGTCGCACGCACCCCAAACAATTTTTTTCGGCGCGAACCAGTGGCTATGGGCCGACTCCGCATATGCTTCGCAAGTATGGTGTGTCACACCATTCAAACGACCACCTGGAGGGGCGTTGACAAGGGATCAGAGAACATTCAACTATCACCTTTCCAAAGTAAGTGTGGATGGATGGCTTCGGAATGTCGCTTACATACTTGTAGGTCCGTGTTCGGTCTGAGCACTTTTTCGGTTCGATCAAGGGCAGATTCCAGAGCCTACAAGAGCTTCGGTTTCCGATCCAAGGCAAGAAAGAGCTGGATTATTCCAACATGTGGATCCGCTGCTGTCTAATCTTGCATAACTTGATTGTTGAGATTGAGGAGACTCTTGGCATCGCAAGTACCGGTGACAATTTTTACGAGGAACTGACTGGGCAGAGGATGGATCTGAATGTCAAGGAGGAGGAGGAGGAGGAGGGAGAGGAGGGGCAGGGCGACGAGACTTATATCGGGACAGCGGGACAAGAATTTCGGAATGCTTTAATGGCGTGTTTGCTTCTCAAGCTTCAGTAGATGTAGCAGCGGAATTTGTGTATTCAAATGCTTATATCAAAACACTGGCGGTACTCAAACGACAGCAAATTTATCAACAAAAAAACAACAAAGATAGCACGAAGTAACAAACCAAGAGGCAACACGCGAAGATGACAACCCAAGACTCAATTTTGACCCAGGTTCCGCTCCATTGCAATACGCCAAATCCTTGCCTCCTCTTCTTCTCGACGTGCACGGGCGAGCTCAAGCTCTAGCTTTGCATGCTCCAGTTGGTGACCCATGAGCTCGTGTTTGTGCAGGTGGTCTTGCTCAGCGAGACGCATAGCATGTTCTCATTCATCGTGAGCATTGCGTACTTTAAGTTCCCTAGCCCACATGTCACTCTCAAGCTTCAATTGCTTGTAGCGATCGTGCTCGACACGACCATCGCGCTTTTCGCCAACTTGCTGGATCAGCGCCTGCGCTGTTTCAGAGAGCTGCTCGGCGGCAGCAGCAGTGGAAGCTTGATCGTTGTTGGCACGTTTGCGTGATGGAGGACGAGACGAGGTGACTTGAGATGATTGAGGTGATGCGCTACGAGTAGATCCTCCAGATAGCTTCATGATTTGTGATGCCGGACGTCCTCGAGCAGGACTTCCTTTACGCGAATCAACCCACAAACCCCTCATTGCATTGCTGGTGCTGACATTAGAATCGGAGTCATGTGGAGTGGCATTGTGGCTGGAGGTTGGTTTTTTGAAGCTGGAAAAAAAAGGATATTGGCCGTCGGACTGGTCTTCATTTAGAGGCTCTGGAGAGTTGAGCGACACCGCATTTTGGTCAGAATAACGTGTTGATATAGGTGTGATTGGTGGGCGAAGATGTGGTAAGGAAGTGTATGAGCCTGTAGAGGTAGATCCACAAAAAAAACTGGGGGTTGATGATGAACGGGAGGACGCCGGTGTGTGTTGCAGGTGGAAAAACTGATCTTGTTCCATCAGGATATCGTCATCTGCTTGTCCTGCAGCATCTTCATCAGTGGCATCTATGGGGTCTCGACAGATGTCGACATTTGCGCTGACAACATCCATGTCAACAATTTCCCCGTCCTCAATATCGGCATCCTCTTGTGGCTCATTTTCATCGGCAGGGAGTTGTGCGTCCTCATGGTCAGGCACATGGAAGTGTTGTAGCGCAGCAGATTCATAGTTTTGTCCAGGATCAGCGGTTGAGAATACAGTATTATAGGCAGGATTTGTCCTCCACCAACCGTGAAGGTCTGGCCACCATGGGAATTTGTCCAGTTGCGAATCTGCAAGAAATAGATAAATAAAATTGACAGATGCGCATGAGAACAACCCACCAATGAGTGTCTTGGTCTGCGGGTTCTTCTGTAGCTCATCATATGTTAATCTGGCGCCTGTCTGCTTAAGGGACTTGTTGAACTTGTTGTATTTTTTTTTGAGCCTGGAGCATCTGATCAGCAACAAAACGGTATAAATTTGTAATTCATATCAGATGCAAGAAGATCGGAGGTTACTTACATTCCGAATCGAGTCTGAACAGGCTTGATCAAAGCGCCAGGCTTTGTCTGGAAGAGGAGCTGTACTTCAGGATCTTCATCATTTGAAAATATAGCATTTGCGAGCTGCGAGTAGTATGTTTCTTTTGGAGCAGCACTCTGCTTTTTCTTCCTCCCTTGCTCTTTTGCATCCTTCACAGAATCGGAGAAGAGTTTGATGCATGCATCATCATTAGCTTTGCACCAGGCAATGAGGCAAGAGGTGCGAGCACTGTAGGCCCCCTCCCAATGGATAGCCAGCTTCTTTTTGGTGTTGGGAGCAGGACTGATCACAGGTTGTAGGCTGTCATCTTCATTTGCTGGTGCATTTGTGCTTGCAGGAGCTTTCTCTTTTGCTTGTCTGGATTGTGTTTGACCACGATTTCCTCTGGCTCCACCTCTAGTAGTATGTGCCATCTTCTAGATGGTTCCCCAAGAACAGAGCAAGTGACAAATAAAGGGTGATTGGAAATTGGATAACACCAGCAAGGTCGACAACGTCGACGGCTGGTTGATCGGCAGGACAGCGGTCAGAGGGCAGGACGGACTTTGAAAAGTATGCCATGCTGCCGGCGTTTGCCTCTCATTTTCTCAGCACAGGTGCGAACTTTGAATACCACTATGACATCATTCATCATAACCTGGATATTGATAGCCTTAAATACCACCATCGCATTAAGTCACTGTCACTTTATCGTTCTTACCATTCCTTAAGACATGTCGTTACCTGACAATTCTACTGTGCTTATTGTTGGCGCAGGCCCCGCTGGTCTCACCGCTGCTCTTTCTCTCATCCACCACTAGGGTACCGCACGGGTAACACCGAGGGTCGGAAAGTTGACACCGCACCCGCACCCGCCAACACCGTACCCTTCACGGGTACAGGTACACACCGACCCGTCAATGTCGCGGTTTATGGAAAATACCGCGGTGTCTCTGAACACCGCGGGTACATTACCAAGAAGAGTGTATTAAGTATTAACAACAATGAAATAAAATAGTACTACTTTTCCTTGTCATTCTCCTCTGCTTCGACTTCATTTCGCTTCCGTTTTTGAAGCATGCAAAAATATCCAGATTCAGATCATTTACCGAACTTCTGGGTTCATGTGTGTCCGATGGGAGTAATGGACGGGCTGTTGGCCTTGGCGTGCAAATGCTGCGTAGACAGAGCCACTATTAGCACCAGCATCCTTGCCCTTCATGGCGTTGTTGACGGCATCCTCGCCAAAGCATCCAATGGCATGGTGCTTCAGATTAGTCGTCGAGGACTTATCCTTTGTATCCTGATAGCGGCGCACACCACCTAAAGCTGTCTTACACTTACGCGCACCACACGGGAAAAAATGACACAAGCGGCCATTGTGGTGTTGGACCACAACTTCGGATGAAAAGAAACTATAGATAGGTGACCGCCAAGTCTTCTTGAGAGCCTCTGTATCATTGTATAATCAGATATTTGCAAAAATCAATGGAAAGAAACATACCAAGATCTGCAGAAGGATCGGGATCAGGCTCGAATGCACCTGCCGTTGATTTGTTATCGTCAGTGGCAAGTGAATCAGTACTTGATCGCGTAAGATCAACGGTGTCTGTGGGGCTCGATCGAGAAGACCGAGACACAAATGACTGCTTGACCTTCTTCAAGGGGCGGGCCAGAGCCTTAGCACCCTTTGCAACAGCCTTTTTGAGTGACCTGGCCTTCTCGGAGATGGACGACGAGATAGACTTAGATGATGAGTGTGACTGGGTAGACGAAGCATCAGATGCCTTCTTTGTGAGCTTAGTTTTCATGGGGAGACGACTCAGTGGACTTACTGGTCTCGAGTTTTTGCCTTGGCTTTATGGTAGTGACTCGAGCTTCTCTGCAACGAAGTGTCAGCTCAATAAATTGCTAGAATGATTCACGGGGGTACAAAAGACATGACAGAAATCAGTATAGCATTCACTTGTGATCCTCAAGCTCTCAGAGGAAGGAAAAACAGAGAATCAAACACGGTGTTCAATGGCTGTCGCGCGCCTGGTTCCCGATTTGGTATATTATACCCGCCCAAACACCGTCAACCCGCGGTGAATGGCCACGGTATGCTCAAGGGTACGACTATCCTACTCCGTACCCGTACCCTCCAAACCCGTCAGCATAGAACCGCGGTGTTACCCGTACCCGTGCGTTTCCCTATCCACCACGGGTGTCGTGACTTCGTCATCGTCGATGCCATAGTCGAAGGACAGAACATATCACGGGCTATTGCTATACACTCTGCAACCGTTGAGGTACGCTGCCACCTGGGCGTTCATGAGAAGGCCCCCTAATGACTTTATAATCATAGGCTTTAGCCAGCATCAATGCAGCAGATGTCTTACTATCTAGAGCTATCAAGGGGAAGAGCATCAGAATGACATCCCGTGATTCGCAGATTTTTGAGGTCAAATTCGACCATCTCAAGATACATTCTGCTCACCCTTACGCACTCTTCGTCCCTCGAAATGTGACCGAGCTTGTGCTTGTGCAGAAGCTGCAGCTTTGGTGTTCAAGTGCAGCGTCCACACAGGGTGATTGGAATGAAACAGAACGAGAAGGATCCTTACATCACCGACGTCTCCTTTGAGGATGGTCAAGTCATCAGAGCTAGATATATCATCGGCGCAGATGGCGCCCGCTCGATTGTGAGTTCCTGGTGCCTGCTAGCTTAGCTTTTTGGAATGTCTAACGAGCACCTCTAGATTCGTACCATTTCTGGAATAGGGTTCTCTGACCCAGAAGGCCCAAACCTAAGCAACGACGTATTGGCTCAAATGGTCGTCGCGGATGTCACATTTGAGCCCGAACCTGTTGGTCCGCTAACCATCGAAGGTCACCTCAATAACACAGTTTTCTCAGGCAGTGTCCTTATGCTCACACCAATCGGAAACCACTTCAATGACGAGCTGACGCGAGATGGAAAGCCCATCACAAAATACATATTTCGTGTAGCTTGTGCCGTACCAGTGGAGAACGGAGAGCCGCCCCATTCACCGCCGAAGGAGTACATCCAGGACTTGGTTGACACATATGGTCCGACGTGCATAACATCGGATATATCCCTTAATCCGACACCTGTCAAGATCGACCAGCTGATCTGGTCGACACGTTTCAGACCCCATTCAGCCATCGCTGACCGCACCTTCACGCGTCTTGGCACTGCAATTTTCCTAGTGGGTGACGCGGCCCATATTCATTCACCCATGGCCGGCCAGGGCGTGAACCTGGCCGTCAGGGATGCAATATTTCTCTCAGAGGCTGTCACAAAGCATATTCAAGCATCTGCAGAAAATCCCGATGTGGATGATACTATTTTGCAGGAAATCGCGGAAGCGCGTCACGCTCGAGCATTGGAAATTATCCGCTTCATAAAGAATTTTTTGAAACTCGCAAGCCTGACGTACAACCCATATGCTTGGTGGATGCCGTTTAGTCTGGCCTCTCTGCGCGATCTGATGCTAAGGATACTGGGCAGATTTGATTTCGTGCAGTCGAGGGTTGCATGGGGCCTGAGTGGGCTTGGAAGACGGTAATCGCGCATTCTTGGAACCGCACTTTGTTTCTGTCTATTTTGTACGAGCATCGGCGAGTATAAGACGTAGAGAGCCAGTACTGAAAGCTGTTTGCGTATGCTAGCCAGTACCACTATTCCACGACCTATAGCTGAGTAGTACTCAGGGGCTGTCTATATGTAGACGCTGTTATTCAAACAACTGAGCCCTGGCTCATACCATCTCATATCACGACAGTGAACCAAGCTTAAAATTAGATGAAGCCCAGATCTACAGGGCTCTTAGCTCTCGCTGAAGAACTCCAATCCTATATCCTGAGCTTCCTTCCTTACCAAGATATTCTGCGCTGTACATCCGTGAGTCACCGAGTGTTGATCGATCCTTTAATAGTGATCATCATCTTGCAGGTATGCAAGGCGCTTCGCCAGACGTACACGTCCTCGTCCGAGCTTCAGTATATCACTGAACTTGGTGGTCAACAATTACTCCCTGTCCCCGACACAGATCTCGACAACCACACTTCTATTTCCAAGCGCCTACAGCTTCTGCGGGACAAAGCCCACGCATGGTTCAAATTTGATATCCATTCTTTCAAAACAATTTCTATACCAGAACAATTCCACGACGCTAAAACATCTCTCGCCGACGGGCATCTCTGCTTATTCAACGAAGATGAACAGTCGGCTAAGATCTTTCCAATACTGCCAAAACCCTCACAATACAAGATCGAGCGTGATTGGCCTTCAGGATCACTGTGTTCAATCCCAAATGCAGATAGTATAGAGGTATTTATGGACCCAGCGCAAAACTTGATTGCCATTGCGTGCATGATTGCCGATGAAACCCTCGGGATGGATGATGAGAGGTTGTATATCGACCTTGGAGCCCTGGATGGAGATAGTGGTGTCCACCCCGAAGCCGCTGGAAAGACGTTGTTTCTGTCGGCGCTTCCAAGATGCGAGGACGGCCTTTATACGATAGAAAATTGGAAGCTCGAGGGTTTGGGGAAGCTTATCGCTTTCCGGCGTTCTCTGCTGGTTCATGAAGGCAGCTATAAATTCGGCGAGGAGATATGGTTTTTGCAGATTTGGGACTGGCAAAAATCAACGACGTCCAGTGTGAGCTTTGGTTAGGATCAGCTAACAGTTGGCGGTTGACACTCGTTTTATTAGTGCGTGCTCAGTGACACAATAATAAACCCGGAGGTCGGGGAGTCGCTTGATTTTTGTTTCCTCGGAAACGACAGACTGCTGATTGTCAGCAAGGACTTGAAGCTCTATTCAATTGAGGATCTGTCACAGGCACCTCGACTACTGGCCTGCTTCCTGATGCCTGTATCAGTGACGGGCATACAGTGTCTTCTTCCGATGGACGACATTGCACATAGCTCACAACTGCAGATGCAAGCCCAACGAACAATGTGGACCTCAGACCCTAAAAATCGGATATTATCCCTCATCACACGCACTCGGGATGCCACAAACTCATTCACATTCGTCATTTCCACTAGGATTTTCTTCGATCCCCAAGCCGGGGCCTTTGATGGAATGGCAGAAATCCCATGGGAATGTTGGGGTCCTCTGAATGCTCGTGTTTTCGTGCACAACTGGCGGTGCAGAGTTGGCGTTAGCGGGAATCGAGTGTTGCAAGCATTTCCTGCAACGGACGCGACAGCGGAAGATCACCCGGATGACATGGATTATAAGTTACATATGATGGACTTCAGCCCGTTAGCTGTTGAGCGCCGGGAGGGTTTAGGAATAGTAGTGACAGAGCCATCTACGATAGAAATCTCCGAATCGGTAGAGACGTTGACGACGTCCCTGCCTTACGTGGAGGTCGTGTCGGATAGAGTATTTGGTTCCGACCAGGTGATAGACATATGGGTTGATAAGGACAGGATTTATTTGCCCAAGTTGACTTCAGAGGGAATTAGAAGATAGCGTAAGTTCTTGCGTTTCCAAAGAAGTCCGACATGCTAATTTTTATCTAGGATGGTATAGACAAGCTCGAGGTCATTGAGATTTAGAGCGGGACCTGTGCATCCTGATGCCTGAGGAGCTAGTTATGAAGATTGGCAGCCAGGATCATAGAGATACACGATCATTTATCGCAGGAGTCCATCTTTTTGAGGCGCCCACGTCCATCCGTAACGCGAACTGAGTGACGACTGATGATAACAGGGAGATGTGCGGAGAGCCTGCACGAAAGCATCTAAGACGTTGATCTATGTGGTAAGGGCTTTGTATGTTGCTGTATAAATTTTTTCGTAGTGTCAGGCTTCCGTAGATGATATTTCTTGATGTATGTAACATCATTCCATGCCAAGCAAGTTTTTGCTAGTAGGAATCAATGCCATATTATGAAATCCCTTTTAGCTCTCCTCGTCCTAGATGGAAGGGCCACATACATAAGGATAAGGAACCATCCCGAGTTTGTGGATGGCGGGTCAAGAAATTTCTGTGAGTTCGAAGCCGATACGTAACGAGAACCGGTGGAAAGCAGCAGGAGTGAACTTGAAGAATGCCGATGGCACGACTTTATGGTCGAGGATTGTGTGGTTCCCTGACGGGTAGGAACAAAGAACAGAACATGTGGGAGACAAGGTGATAACAGTGATCCTGATCACTCGTAATCGCCATGTTTTCCACCTATTCTTACTGCTAAACGACACAGACTCGTAACTCATATGTAGTTATGAAAGTCAAGCACAAGAGTGGATACATGCATAATACACTCTGTACAGAAGGCCTCAATAGTTCTTGTCCTTCGAGCGCTCCATAGCTGAAAGCCATGATGAGCCATGATTTGTCATATGCAGCAACCCACTTACGATTATAATGCAGAAGCTTTTCGATAAGGTCAACATGCGTAAGCACCATTCGCCGACAGCAATATCGCTTCAGCTGCAACTCATCGAGAGCGTCACTGGAATCTCGTCAGGGGATGTCACAGCATTCAAGCTCGCAGAGAATTACCCTTCGCTCATATCATTGGCTAGCAACTCGAGATATGCGTTCCATTTGTCCCCGATGACTTTTCCGCATGAAAAACATCTCACTGGGATGATCTGCAAACATGAAGTTAGCTTATTCGCAACCCAGAGAGTGAGTGCGACTCGCCATAGTGGTGGTTTGAGAAACCAAGGAATTTCGAAAATGGAGCTGGCAATGCTTACGTGATAAACACGAAGCACGTGCTCACAAGAGGAACCGTGTTGGCGCGCTTTACCTTTGACCATCAACTTGACAGATATCAGCCGTGTTAGAGGAGTGTCCGCCATGAGTGTATCCTTTGAGCTTCAAGATGAGCTACAGGCACTTCAGGACATCGCAAACTACGATATCCCAAACGAACAGGATCCCAACAGTAACGATCCCGGCCCCTTATTGCAACGTACGCTGGCTTTTGGTGCTGGCGTTTGATACTCACTGACCACGAACTTAGAGGCTGTTGGAGCAATTGCTCATTCATCCGAAGAAATAACTGATCCAGAGATATTTGATATATTCCGAAGTCTTCTCAAGCATTCCGATGCAGTCGCTGGTGCTTATATGAGCAAGATGCTCGATGCTCTACTTTCTGCATTTGGGGCTCAAATTGATGCTGCAATACGCGACTCGAAAGAAGAAGACCAACAGATCGTTATGGCTCACAAGCTGCCTTTGGAAATGTATGCTTTCTTAGTTAATTGGTTTGTAGGTGCTGCAGAGAAGGTGAAGGCAATGGGCGAGGAGGACGCTCCGCCAGCACCTGTGAAGGCGCGTCGTGGGAGGGGCGGAAAGACTGGTACCTCGAGGGCGGCGGTAAAGAAGGCGGAACAATGGACATGGATCGACCAGATCCCTGGCACTCTGGAACTCATTTGCAAGGCGTTGAAACTGAAGACGCACCGCATTTGGGTGACCAGCCCGGAGAGAGATGCGTTCATAACGTGCGTACAGCTTGCTCTATATCACATGATTTGGCGGGGGATGCACGCCAATTCAGTTGCCTAGACATCTGTTGACCCTACTTCAGATGCCTCACCCGCCCCGCGTACCATGTGGCCGAGTCCGACCAATACATGAAGATTCAAAACATCCGCATGCATGTCTACAAAGTCATTTGTCTTGCTGTAAAGCATCACGGTCACACGCTCGCTGCGCAAATCAACATCATGCAATCCTTGCAGTACTATGAGCACCTCTCCGAACCCATGGCAGAATGCCTTTCTATCCTGGCAAAGGAGTTCGATCACGCCCAACTTGGCGACGAGATACTGCGCGAAATTGCTGGAAAATCGTTCAGTGCGCAGGACACCAAAGGTCCAAGGGCGTTCTCTCGATTCTTGGTTAGATTCAGCGAGGAGTCGCCGCGATCCGTACTCAAGCAAATCAGTCTCCTGATTGGCCATCTCGACTCAGAGGTGCGCTCCCCAGAAATACTTCTTCTCCCCCATCTGACAAGCATGTAGTCTTATCCTATGCGCATGGCAATCGTTGAAGTTATCGGCTCACTCATTCGCGAACTCGCTACGTCGGAGGACATGACGAATCGGACGAATGGCTCCAACCAGGCGGGCAAGGAGCTTGATGGGCTGTTCGAACTCCTCCTTTCACGAACGCTTGATCTATCCTCTTACGTACGCTCCAAGGTCTTCGCAACACTCTCGAAGATGCTTGATTTGCCCTTGCGTCTTCCAGAACAACGGCTCCGGATCACACGCGCTGCCGTTGACACGCTGGAGGATAAGGCGAGCACAGTACGCAAGGCTGCTGTTTCGATACTCGTTAAACTGATTCTAACCCATCCATACGGGGATATGTATGGAGGTGACTTAAACTTGGGAAAGTGGGAGGAACGGTATAATACTTGGAAGGACAAGTTGGAGGAGATGGAAGGTGGCATTGGGAAAGCGGTTGAGAGGGATCAAGATGACAAGGAAGAGGTAGAGTCAAATGTCAACGAAGATGATGCTGATGAGGACGAAGACGTGGAAATGGAAACGGAGGACGCAGATGCAAATGATGACGGCGATGCGCCGTCAGACAACCCGAAGCCCAAAAAGAAAAAGGCAGCCCGGAAATCCATCGTCGATGTCACAGCCATTGTCTCTGAACAAGAAGCACTTGCTGCCCTGGAGACTAATGAAATTCTTGCCATGAGTTTGCGCAAGAAGTACTGCACGGAGGCACTGGACTTCGTCCGTACCCTGGAAGGTGGGATGGTGTCGCTCACGCAGCTTTTGGGGAGCACCAACAAGGCAGAAGTATTGGAGAGTATGGAGTTTTTCAGAGTCGCATTTGAGTACCAGCTTGCCAGTGCCGAGGTGATACATATGATTCTTCCATATTACGGCCATCTAACCTTACTACCAGAAGGGCATCAAACGGATGCTACATCTTATATGGCACAAGGATAACAGCTCAACGTCGGAGGACGGGAAGGAGCTGAAGGGGGTGCGGTCGAGGCTCCTCGAATGCTACCGTATGCTGTACTTTGACCCTCTACCCGACATGGAACCCAAGCAGCAAGTGAACCGTATTGCCAAAAACATGATTGAGTAGGTCCAGCTTGCTTTCTCAGATTTAAAGCCGCTTGAACATTTGTAAAAGATTGACATACGAAGCAACGCTTGCAGAGCTTACTAGCTTAGAAGAGATGATGCGTATCATGATGGAAGATGGCCAGATTCATTATGATGTGATCAATAAGTTGTGGCAGGTTTACAGTGGGAGATGTTCCATTGCAGTCACAAGCACATTGGTTCATGTTCATTTTTAGGCGCTCCTCAAGCTTTGCCCCGCTCTCAGCGTCGTGGTGCAATCATTATCCTTGGAATGTTGGCACTTTCGAAACGCACCATCATTTCTGAAAAGGTCGATACATTGTTGAAGATCGGTCTTGGACCATTCGGCAAGGTGAGTGCGAGTAAATACCCTATCAACACCAAGCGCTCAGCCTACGGCAGGCCGATCTTACCCTTGCAAGATACACGAGTCTTGCCCTGCAGCGCTTGAACGGCAGTGCAAAGAAGGTCAAAGGTACGATCAGAGTCATACCCCATCAACAATTTTCTCATACAAGCAACAGGATCTCTTCTCGATAAATCTCTTCGCATGGAAATGGAGAACCCCATTTTTCGTAAGTTGCAAAGCACCATAGAGCACCCCTGTCGATCGAAAGACTGGTTCGGCATGGCCGAACAAGCGATCAACACTATCTACGCCCTAGGAGAGCACCCCGACGAGCTTTGTAATAACCTTATAAAGAACCTTACCCGGAGGGCATTTACCAAGCGGCAAAATCCGGAGGAGCCTCCATCCGAGCCAGACACAGAGACGATGGAGGTGGATCGAGAGATGGAACCCCCGGAAGCAGCCTCGCACGCGCCCTCTAGTACACATATCTCGACCCAACAGTCGAGCATGTGCGAGGAAAAAGATCTTGGAGATGTCTTCCATCTCAGTCAGCTGCTTTTCGTCGTAGGCCATGTGGCCATCAAGCACATCGTGTTTTTGGAGCTAGTGGAAAGGGAGTGGAAGCGGCAAAAGGATGAGAAACAGCTCGGTATGTTCACTTGCAGACACCTTCAAACTATCGATTGACATTTTACGTAGCGGAAAAGCTTGCAACTGGGGGCTCACCCAACAGAGCCAATAAAGAGACCGAAGAGCTTGACCAAGTTGCCGGCAATGCAGAGGACGAGATTGGTGAACGGATAGCTGCCGTTCGCGAAACCGAGTTGCTCTATGGAGAGCAGTCGTTGCTGAAGTTGTACGGACCGTTGCTGGTCCACGTGTGCGGTAGTCCACATAAATTTAAGGCAAGTGACGAGTTGTTTTTTTCTATCTTACTACTGACAGATACATTAGAATCGCACACTCCGTGCCGCTGCAACCCTCTCGTTTAGCAAGTTCCTTTGCGTCAGCTCACAATTTTGTGATCAGCACCATCATCTCCTCTTCAAGATCCTTG
Organism: Suillus subalutaceus; assembly: GCF_016647625.1. NCBI lineage: Eukaryota > Fungi > Basidiomycota > Agaricomycetes > Boletales > Suillaceae > Suillus > Suillus subalutaceus. The sequence goes on from NW_024540332.1 coordinate 120,807, forward strand.
AGACCTCGAGAGACCCAAATATCCGTAGTAACATTGTCATTGCTCTCGGCGATGTAGCAGTCTCGTTCAGCAACATCATCGACGAGAACAGCAATGAGTTATATAAAGGCCTTTCTGATGGAGATCTTGTCGTAAAGAAGAACACGCTGATGGTGCTCACGCACTTGATCCTCAACGGGATGATCAAAGTGAAAGGTCAGCTAGGCGAGATGGCCAAGTGTCTAGAGGACGAGGAGCCACGGATATCCGACCTTGCGAAGCTGTTTTTCACGGAGCTGTCGACGAAGGACAATGCGATCTACAACAATCTACCTGATGGTATGCCTCGGTTCACTCTTAATATCATTAACGTCCTTCATATCATTATTCTAGTCATCAGTCACCTGTCCACAGGTGACCACGCAGTCGAAGAGGAAATTTTCAAAAGCACCATGCGCTACATCTTTTCTTTCATTGAGAAGGCCGGTCCTCATCTCTTTCCAATGTCATGGTCCCAATTCATTAAACTTCTAACAGGAAAAGCAAGCCGAAAATATTGTTGAGAAGCTCTGCCAACGTTTCCGACTCTCTGAGGATCCTCGTCAATCGCGCGACATTGCATTCTGCTTGTCTCTCCTCCCATTCAAGTCGGAGCGATCGGTCAAAAAACTCATTGAAGGCTTGCAGTTCTACCGCGATAAGCTGCACGAGGAGGGCGTGTTCGACAGGTTTAGTGAGATACTTTCAAAGGCACGCTCCAATAAATCGGCAAACAAGCCAGACACGGAGCTCAACGAGTTTGAATCGGTACGGCCATTCTGACCAGGATTACCGTGACATGAGTCTCAAAGCCTTCCAGATACTCGATGAACACCGACGCCAAGGCGAAGAGGACCAAGCCCTTGAAAAGCGAGTTGAAGGCAAGAAAGCAGCTGCGAAACGGAAAGCTACACGACGATGTGAGTTTTATGTGTACCCCTTGATGTCTTACTCACTTATTTTGTAGCAGCGCGTAAGAAAGTTGTTGAAGCTGAGCCTGAGCCAATATCACAAGCCCCGGTCACACGGGATGATGACGATATGTATGTGTAAACCAAACTTTGCATATTCGGAGTCTCTTCTATACAGCCAGCACGTAAACTAGTATTTCCACAGGTATGCCACGTTATAATTTGGTTAAAAATGAATATTTGAATGCCTTGCAATTCACGAGTCGTGACAGATATGTATACCGTACTCATTCTCTGAAATGACTTAAGCTTTGGTGAGGTGACTGGTCCACCGTGCGGCGCACCTCTGATGTGGCTGCAGCCATATTACTGGCTGACGGCTTGTGATACCTTTCAGGCGTACTTATGACAGAAGGTGTAAAGTTCACTGGTGACCTGGCGACTTGCCTTACTAGTAAGACCACTGGTCGGCGTCGAGCACCATCATGCAAACGCCGAGCATTCGCAAAAGCGTTCAAAGCCGTCACAATATTACTAGTGTGGGACGTGTGCGTATCTTTATGCTTCGATAGCGAATCATTGCTCACGATAGCTTACAGGAAATTCAAGTTGGAAGTTGCCCATGAGTAAGTCTAGCAGCTACCAGGTAGTCGGTGAACGTTTGAACCCTTGTATTGAATTACATCAATTCTTCAGAATCTGGCTATTACTACATGCTGGTCCCCGGAGTCGGTGTTCGGCATTTAAGTTTGCCCCGCGCCCGAGGACCCATGGCACAAAGGTTTTGCAGGAACAGCTCAAACTTTCAACGTAAGTCACATTTGGCCCTGGTTGATCGACCGATCACCTTACGTCAGACAATGTCGCCATCTCGGTTCAAGTTGAGTACCATCATGATCCTGGATGTTACTTACGTGGTCGCTGGGTCAGTGATACTGTGCTTCTGGGATCAATCGCAACTTCATCGGCGAGCAGATGCCAGTTGACCGAGTCATGGCTAGAAATACGACATCATAGTCCTTGTGTTTCAACCCCGAAATGTGCTCGCAACACGGTGACACTGTTCAACACTGAGTGCCACTGCGGGCAACGCTTGAGTGAATCGATCAGATGTGATCCCCGTCAGGCTTCCATTCAGCATGTTCGGATCTGACTCACAACTGCCAGACTTTACGCCGGGAACCCTTGATGGGCCGCATGATGATTTACTCCAAAGGTATGTCACATACATAAATCACAATGGCAGCAAGAATGATGACGAGTCGCGTGTCAGTGCTACTCGCTTCACATCCGAACCCCTCTTTTGCCAAGGTCAGCTGCTTGGTCGGATTCTGATCATTTTGAACCATAACGGTAAGCTCGTGCAAAACCCGCCAGACAATAGCTTGGAGAATATGTGAGCTTTGAATGTGAGCTCCGAAAGAATTCATTCAGGTTCATGCATATAAATACGCGAGGAGTCGAAGGTAGCTCCCCATCGCTCCTTCGATTACTCTGAGTGAGTACAAGGCTTGGTTTCATTCGTCCTCCTTTCTGATCCATTCCCCAGGGATCTTTATCGCTGCATTAAACACTTGTTTCAAATCTCTTTACTACTACACACAATGTCTGTCAAGGTGCGTTCAGAGGTTTACAACTAGTTCCTAATAATCATTATGGACACATCACCAGCCACGGAGACCCAGATTGGCATTTTCAACAACACCCAATACACGATCTCTGCCCGCATCACCGCCGACAACGGTGACACGGGAAGTACTGAATTCTTTGATATTGAGCCAGGAAAGTATGAACTGTGGAAGCGCAGCCACTGGCAAGTGGCCTTCGTGTTGAGGAGGTCTCAGGAGCCATCTGATAGCAAGGCGGAGACTTTGGTTGTGAAGCCTAGTACTACATCAACGATGATTATTAGAAGCAGTTGGGTCATGGTGTGCGCTGTGCATACTGCTAGTAGTGTAGTGTGGCATACGTCTTGTTGTACAACAAAGTTGCAAATTGGAATGAATAGGTGTACTTGTCAATTGATGATCGTCCGTGTTTTGTATATCGTATGAAAAGTCAGGGGACCCGTACATGGGCATGCGCGCCGAAACGAACTTGCACAATTGAGCAAACTCCATCGATGCCATACCCCCTTACAATGAACACATTTGAATGGACCTTCATATACCTCACTCAAGACGGCCCAGAGCCAAAGAACGCGCCATATGCATGCCATAATAAATTATACCTAAATAATGCTATCTATCCCGAGCAAGCATAGTCCAAGAGGCAAGAAAAAAATGAAACGAGCGAGTGTGAGTATGTACGAGGATGAGACAGAGCGTGTATGAACGAGTGGATGCGTGTCCGAACGAGAGTACTTGTATACGAAAGATTCACTGGCAGTGGTGGTCACCGGGCAGCACCCGTCAACAAAGTGTACATTCCCACGGGCATTAAACGCCCAAATGCTCAATAAGAGGCGGCACAGACGTCTGGGTACCGCATTCTCCACTTTTTGAACAATCCGAGTAGACCAAAATACTATGATAGCCTAGGAATATTTTAAATGGCTCAAAACTTGTCGAGATCAATGCGTCACTTCATGATCACGCATATCACCCCAATAATGGATGATTTTCGAAAATCGAGCCTCAATATTTTGTTTATTGCATTAAAATACACGCGATAATCGCGACAGAACAGTGATTGTGGAAATACGGTACCCACACTGCAATGTACACCGGGGCCCCTGAAAACACGAAATCTCAGCCACAGACGCGACCAAAGTACCGTGACACGCGTTTTCACCCTCGTGCTCATTTCAATCGACTGACTAATCCAATTCCGGCTATTACATGCCGAAGTCGGTGTTCGGCATTTAGTAAGTTTGCCCTCTTCGCTCCCCATAGCACAAAGGCTTTACAGGAACAGCTGGGTAAACTTTCAACGTAAGTCATAGTAGCCATCCTGGCAGTACTTTACTTACTTATGTGGTCGTTTGATCAGCGATACTGTGCATTCGGGGTCAATCACAACTTCATCGACATCAACGAACAGATGTTGACTCATGGCTGATACGATGTCATCCTTGTATTTCAACACCAAAATGTGCTCGTAACACTGTCCAGCACCCTCGAACCTGTGCGAGTGCCACTGCGAGCAACGCTTGAGACGTAATCCCTATCAGGCTTCATTGAATGGTTGTACATGCAGTTTGAGCGGTGATTGCTCGTACCTTGAAGTGATGCAATCCCAGGTAAGCGAAAATTTTCGGACGAGTAACAGGGGACGGTAGACTCTGTTCGGATCTGACTCGCAACTGCCAGACTTCGCGCCGCCAACCATTAACATCGGCCCACAGGATGGTTTACTCCAAAGGTACTAGTATGTTACATACATAAAATATAATGCCGGCAAGAATGATGACGAGTCGCCTGTGCTACTCGTTTCACATCCGAACTTTGGCAAAGCCAGCCGCTTCGCCGGGCTCCAATCATCTGAACCAGACAATAACTTGGGGAATATGTGAGCTTTGAATCTGAGCTCCGAAATGATTCATTCAGGTTCATGCGTATAAATACGCGACGAGTCTCGAAGGTAGCTCTCACTCGCTCTTTCGATTACTCTGACTGCCAGTGAGTCCATGGCCTCGTTTCATTCATCTTCCTTTCTGATTCATTCCCCAGGAATCTTTATCGCTGCGTTGAACACTCGTTTTGAATCCCGTTACTACTTCAGACAATGTCTAGTGCGTTCAAAGGTTTACAGCCAGTTCCTACTAATCATTCTGGACTCACCGGCAGCCTCAGAGTCCGATATTACCATTATAAACAATACCTCATCCACGATTTATGTCCGCATCACTGCTGACAGTGACACAGGGACTACTACATTCGACAGCGTTGAGTCAGGCGACTCTGGAACGTGGGACCGAACCGTATGGCAAGTGGCCTTCGTGTTGAAGGGATCAGGCGCGGAGCAGACTATGGTTGTGAAGCCTGGACAGAATTACACCGTCAATGAGTAGAAGCAGTTGGGTCATGGTGTGCACTGTTCATACTGCTAGTACTGCAGCATGTCATACGTCTTGTTGTACCACAAAGTTGCAAAGTGGAATCAATAGGTAGTACTTGTCGATTGATGATCGTCTGCGTTTTGTATATCGTATGAAAAGTCAGGGGGCCGTACACGGGCACGCGCGCCGAAACGAAGTTCTTGCCGAGTTGGCCAGACCTCATACATACAGTCTATTGGACCGCAGACCGCCTCGATGCCATACCCCCTTGCAATAAACATATCTGAATAGATCCTGACACTACTCCCTACTCAAGACGGCCCAGAGTCAAAGAATGCCATATGCATACCATGATAAATTATACCTAAATAATGCTATCTATCCCAAGCAAGTATAGTCCAAGAGGCAAGAAAAAAAAGAAACCAGCGAGTGTGAGTATGTACGAGGATGAGACAAAGCATATATGAACGAGTGGGTGCGTGTCCGAACGAGAGTGTAGGTGTATACGAAAGAAATCGCTGAGGATGAGAAATAAGCGCAAACGCTGAGATGCGCAAAGGTGCGTGGCTCGAAAATCGTACGCGTGCAGTGATAGAAAAAGTACGACGTGCCTTCTCTCATCCTCCAAGCGAAAGCAAATCATACGCAGCCGAGGCAGGATGGAGACCGAGCACTAGGTTAAGCATGTCGCGATATTAAAGTTAAAGTCGCATCAACGACGAAAGGGAAATAATGCACGAACAAGCAGGAAAAGAATGAAGGAATAAGGAAAATGGAGAAGAAATTAACATGCAAAATTAAAATTAAAAATAGAATATGTAGTGGATGGGAGATGCAACGGTCGTGGGATGAGGGAAAGCATGTAGAAAATAAAAAGGGCACGAGCAAAGGAGCACGAGGATTGTGGATGGTGTCAAAAAATAGTAAGGCGTGCTGAGCAAAAGGGGAGAGAAAGAAACAGAAAGAAACAGTACATTTTCCAATGCATCTCAAATGTCCGCGGATTCCCCAGATGAAGCAACAGCAGAAGCAGGAAAACGAGTTTGAAGGATGATGCGTGATGCGATGATAAATTGGCGTATCGCGGCATCGTCAATCTCGCCGAGTCCATACCACGAGGGGGCAGTATATTAATTACTAATGCATGGTTCAGCTGTTGCCTACGGAAGTGAGCTCGCTGTGGGTGTTGTTGAGTAGCACGATGACGACTAGGGAAACGCACGGGTACGGGTAACACCGCGGTTCTATGCTGACGGGTTTGGAGGGTACGGGTACGGAGTAGGATAGTCGTACCCTTGAGCATACCGTGGCCATTCACCGCGGGTTGACGGTGTTTGGGCGGGTATAATATACCAAATCGGGAACCAGGCGCGCGACAGCCATTGAACACCGTGTTTGATTCTCTGTTTTTCCTTCCTCTGAGAGCTTGAGGATCACAAGTGAATGCTATACTGATTTCTGTCATGTCTTTTGTACCCCCGTGAATCATTCTAGCAATTTATTGAGCTGACACTTCGTTGCAGAGAAGCTCGAGTCACTACCATAAAGCCAAGGCAAAAACTCGAGACCAGTAAGTCCACTGAGTCGTCTCCCCATGAAAACTAAGCTCACAAAGAAGGCATCTGATGCTTCGTCTACCCAGTCACACTCATCATCTAAGTCTATCTCGTCGTCCATCTCCGAGAAGGCCAGGTCACTCAAAAAGGCTGTTGCAAAGGGTGCTAAGGCTCTGGCCCGCCCCTTGAAGAAGGTCAAGCAGTCATTTGTGTCTCGGTCTTCTCGATCGAGCCCCACAGACACCGTTGATCTTACGCGATCAAGTACTGATTCACTTGCCACTGACGATAACAAATCAACGGCAGGTGCATTCGAGCCTGATCCCGATCCTTCTGCAGATCTTGGTATGTTTCTTTCCATTGATTTTTGCAAATATCTGATTATACAATGATACAGAGGCTCTCAAGAAGACTTGGCGGTCACCTATCTATAGTTTCTTTTCATCCGAAGTTGTGGTCCAACACCACAATGGCCGCTTGTGTCATTTTTTCCCGTGTGGTGCGCGTAAGTGTAAGACAGCTTTAGGTGGTGTGCGCCGCTATCAGGATACAAAGGATAAGTCCTCGACGACTAATCTGAAGCACCATGCCATTGGATGCTTTGGCGAGGATGCCGTCAACAACGCCATGAAGGGCAAGGATGCTGGTGCTAATAGTGGCTCTGTCTACGCAGCATTTGCACGCCAAGGCCAACAGCCCGTCCATTACTCCCATCGGACACACACGAACCCAGAAGTTCGGTAAATGATCTGAATCTGGATATTTTTGCATGCTAACATTAGTTTCAGTGCTCGTCTCGTGAAATGGATCACTGAAAGTAATCGCCCAGTTAATATAATCAATGATCGTGAACTCCGCGAGCTTCTTTGTGCAGGTCGCCCGAACATTGAACTTCCATCACCTGATGTATTGTCCCGCAATATCAAAGTAGCATTCGAGAAGTGTAGCGAACGCATTGGACAGCTTCTCCGTGTAAGCTTTTCGCTAACATCAGAAAATTGGCTAACACAATGGTTAGGATCACCCTGGACGCTTACACTTTGCCACGGATGCTTGGACTTCACCCAACCACCGTGCTTTGTAGCGTGGACAGTCCACCTCGAGTATGAGGGTAAAATGTTTTCATTTCTGCTTGACATCATTGAAGTTGCCGAGGGTACGTCACAGGCCATTTCGAATGCTCCACCAATCTTCACAATCTTATCTTATAGTCACATACTGGTGCTGCAATGGCGAAAGCCTTTCAAGCAATGCTTGAACGCTTTGGGCTGACGAAGAGAGTAAGCCGATCTTGAATATTGCAGAAATCATGCTAACGTGAAGATTGTAGATTCTTGCAGTCAATGCTGATAACGCGACTGCCAATGATACTCAAACAACAAAGCTTGCGAGCCTCGACAACTCGTTTGAGTCTGTCAACCGTGTTCGATGTTTTAATCATACTCTCCAGCTTTCGGCAAAAGCTTTGCTGAAACCATTCAGCTCCGAGTCATCAGCAGCATCAACATCTGAAGCCAATGATGATGTGGATGATGATGAGCCGCCACTTATGTTAGATGATGATTCGGAAGTAGAGGAAGTTGACTTGACCTCTGAGCTTGATGACGCTGATGACAATATTGACGAGTTGGAAATGCTCTCGCAAGCCAATCGTGAGAAGATGTTAGATGACACTGCCGCTGTCAAAGGAACTATTGCAAAGGTCAGTGTCTTAGATCCGCATCTAATACTAGCTAATATCATATGGCAGATTCGTGGTCTGTCTTTCGCTGTAATTCGTTCAACAACTCTCTTGCTCCCAGCATGGCGACGGGCATGTGGAGCATCACACTTGAAAGAAAAGCTCATGCCACGTGATGTTGCGACACGTTGGAATTCCACATATGACATGCTGGTCTTCGCGTTACAGTATCAGGTACCCATTGATCGCATAACGAGTGATAAAAGCCTCAGGCGGGCTAAAAAAATATGAATTGGATGACGATGAGTGGAAAATTGTTGCTGACCTCGTTGCGGTTCTCTCTGTAGGTCTTGCTCGTCATACATTGTATTTATTTGTCTCACTTATTTTGATCCACCAGCAATACAAGAAGGCTACCTTGTTCTTCTCTCAGGACTCAGCCACTATCGCAGCCGTGATACCGGCAATGGACAAACTTGATAGCAAGCTCAATCAACAGACGAAGGAAGCATATCACCCTGCAGTTGTGTCGGCTATGCAGCTTGCAAAGAACAAGATGGATCGCTACTGGAAGATTACAGATCTCTCCAACGTATACCGCATTGCCATGGGTCAGCCTTTCAAACTTTCATTGACATCATTGATTAATCATCTTCATAAAGTCCTACATCCTGGCTTGAAGCTCGAGTACTTCCGTGAGCATTCCTGGGAGAAAGAATGGATTGACATTGCCGAGAAGCTCGTTCGCGAAGAGTTTATTGATAAATACGAGAAATCTGCCGAGATTACTGATGACATTGAAGCAGACACAGTCCGTATGCAACATTTAATTTTGCACTGACACTGACAACTATACAGAACGAGGATGACTTTGGTGACTACTCACTTGGTTCCATGTCTCGTACTACTAGTAGCGAGTTGGATGAGTTTTCTTCGATTACCAACTGTGAAAACCAAGGACCCACTCGCATGGTGGCAAAACAACTGCCGTGCTTATCCAATGCTGCATCGGATGGCACTCGACTATCTCTCTGTCCCAGGTATGTCTCCTTCGAATCCTCTTTCAATCAATCAATACTTATTATCTTGCTCAGCAACATCAACTGCGGTTGAACGTGTCTTCTCGCAGGGCCGGCAGCTCCTTCATTTTACTCGCAACCGACTCGCACCATCAACAATTCGTGCCTTTCTCTGCCTCGGAGCGTGGGGCAGAAGTGATCTTCTGGTGATGGAGGACCTTTTTAGCCGCTGTCAGGACTCAAAAACGGAAGCGAAATGAAGTCGAAGCAGAGGAGAATGACAAGGAAAAGTAGTACTATTTTATTTCATTGTTGTTAATACTTAATACACTCTTCTTGGTAATGTACCCGCGGTGTTCAGAGACACCGCGGTGTTTTCCATAAACCGCGACATTGACGGGTCGGTGTGTACCCGTACCCGTGAAGGGTACGGTGTTGGCGGGTGCGGGTGCGGTGTCAACTTTCCGACCCTCGGTGTTACCCGTGCGGTACCCTAATGACGACCGGTCCAACAGCATAGAAGAGGTATCGAATACATTAGGTAGGCCAGTGGCTACGCACGGCACAAGTGCCTCTGTAAAACAGATAAAAATCAAGGGTAGGAGAGGGGATGGAATTAGCTCATCGTGGTGGACGATGAGCAAAAGCTTATGAGAAGCGTAGCGGTGGAAATGATTGACAGCGCCAAAGGCTATTTTAGGCGGGTTAGGGATTAGCCGAGGCAGAGCTCGAACTTACCCGTTATAGTAGGCCCATCTATGGCGGTCTGAGAAATCACCCAAGTGACTCCCAAGTGCTGCTGGTAGCGTGGTAGATAGATACTCCTTACAAATTGGTAACAAGTACAGGTACGCAGTACTGTTACTGATTAGTAATATGAATGTTGCCACCCAGGTGGGAAACATAAGTGACTTCGCGCGGAGAACCCTTGATAGGCCACATGATGATCTGCCTGTGCGGAAGGCAGAAGAAGCAGAGAGAAAACTGCTGCAAATGAGACTCCCCGCAGACGACGCCTATGAGGATTGGAAACTAATAATACATGCAAGTGAGCCTGACAAAAGCCGGAGAAGAGATAGAGCTCAGCCACAGCGACATAATACTAGTAATACATGATACCCCCACTAAACAGACCCACTAGAAGATCAAAAATCGAAAGGCTCGACCGCTAGGCTAGCAATACGTTCAATGGCGTCACCTTCCGACAAACAGGCCAAAATTTTCAAATGATCACACATGTGGCTGCGTGGCCATAGCTCAGATTGCCACCAACGCACACGCAGGCCTGCGAAGTCACTCGGAGATCCGCGACTTTGTTTAAATCCAATTAATCTAAAGGTATGTTACATACATAAATCACAATGACAACAAGACTGATGACGAGTTGCCTGTCAGTGCTACTCACATCCGAGCACCTCCATAGATCAGCTGCTTCAAGGTCGGATTCTGATCATCTGACCCACAACGTTAAGATCGTGCAAAACCCGCTGGTCAATAATTTGGGGAATATGTGAGCTTTGAATCACGGTGAGCTCCGAAAGAATTCATTCAGGTTCATGCGTATAAATACGCGACGAGCCTCGAAGGTAGCTTCCCCTTGCTCCTTTGATTGAGTCCAAGGCCTAGTTTCATTCGTCCTCCTTCCTGATTCATTCCCCACCGATCTTTATCGCTGCGTTGAACACTTGCTTCAAATCTCTTTACTACTACACACAATGTCTGGTGCGTTCAGAGCCAGTTCCACTAGTCATTCTGGACTCACCGGCAGGCACAGAAGACGAGATTGTTATTATAAACTTCACCTCATCCACGATCATTGTCCGCGTCACCGCTGACAACGGTGACACGGGGAGTGCTGCATTCCAATATATCGACCCAAACGACTATGGAGCGTGGACTCGGAGCCAATGGCAAGTGGCCTTCGTGTTTCGGAAGGACGGAAGCTCGCAGGCGGAGACTATGATTGTGAAGCCTTCGGAGACTTACCAGATCACGTAGAAGCAGTTGGGTCATGGTTGCATACTGCTAGCACCGTAGTATGACATGCGTTGTGTTTTCCAACAAAGTTGCAAAATGGAATCAATAGGTGTCCTAATCAATTGATGATCATCCGTGTTTTGTATACTGTATAAAGTCAAGGGGCCCGTACATGCGCATGCCCGCGAAACAAAGTCCTTGCACAGCTGGCCAGACCTTATACATGCGGTCAATTCGATCGCATAAACACATTTGAATAGACCCTCAAGACGGACGTTCCAAAGCCAAAGAACGCCATATGCATATCATGATAAATTATACCTAGACTTGCCATAAATAATGCTATCTATCCCCAAGCAAGCGTAGTCCCAAGAGGCAAGAAAAAAAATGAAACAAGCGAGTGTGAGTATGTACGAGGATGAGACAAAGCGTGTATGAACGAGTGGATGCGTGTCCGAACGAGCGTGTATGTGTATACGAAAGAAAGCGCTGAGGATGAGAAATGAGCGTAAACGTTGAGATGCGCAAAGGAGCGTGCAATGATGTGCTCGAAAATCGTACGCGTGCAGTGATAGCAAAAGTACGACGTGCCCTCTCTCATCCTCCAAGCGAAAAAAAAACATACGGCACCAGAGGCAGGAGGGAGACAGAGCACTAGATTAAGCATGTCGCGATATTAAAGTTAAAGTCGCATCAACGACGAAAGGGAAATAATGCACGAACAAGCAGGAAAAGAATGAAGGAATAAGAAAAATGGAGAAGAAATTAACATGCAAAATTTTTAAAAATAGAATATGTAGTGGATGGGAGATTGCAACGGTCGTGGGATGAGGGAAAGCATGCAGAAAATAAAAAGGGCATGAGCAAGGGAACATGAGGGATTGTGGATGGTGTCGAAAAAATGGCAAAGCGTGCTGAGCAAAAAGGGAGAGAAAGAACAATACGATTTCCCAATGCATCTCAAATGTCCGCGGATTCCCCAGATTGAAGCAACAGCAGAAGCAGGAAAACGAGTTTGAAGGATGATGCGTGATGCGATGACAAATTGGCGTAATGCGGTGTCGTAGATCTCGCCGAGCCCATGACCACGAGGGGGCAGTATGTTCATTACTAATGTGTGATTCAGCTGTCGCCTGCGGGCAAGCATCAGTCATCGCCCACCACACACCACAAAACACCACACACACAAAGGACATCACTCAGGCTTGAATCGCGCCCCACCCTCTCCTCCACGCATGATAGCTTTCATGAACCCAAAGAATCGGTCCGCGTATTCAGAAGGCGGGACCTGGGCTAATTTTGTGCTGTTGAAAGGTGATTTAGCGTTGATTTTGGAACGAAGGAAGGAATGAAAGGGCTAAAAAAACGCAACTCACCCGATCAGCGCTCAACCCCTTCCAAAAATGCTCACACTTCTTTAACCCCCCATACGGCGTCAAAATATCAATAATTCCCAAATAATAAATGACGTCCATCTCCTCGTTGCTTTCATCTGTCGCTTGAAGGCCTCCTTCGTCTTGGTAGAAGAGAAAATGATCGCGGTCTTGAGTGGGATGGGGTTGCTGCGAGGGTGTGTAGGAAGGAGTATGATGGTGCTGGTGGGGGGGCAGAGGGGGCAGAGATTGGTGCAGAGGATGAGATGGATGTGGAGGGGTTTGGAATGTCGGGTGGGCCTGTTGCATAATCCCATTCGCGCTCACAACCGAATTTGTGTTGCTCGTACCCTTCGAACCGGAACGCGGTCGCGTGCGCTGGGAGTGGGCTGGCGTAGATGGCGCAACGGTTTGCATTGACGGAGAAGGCGAATCCGGGAGATCAAGTGTCGTTCCTAACTGGTGCGGATCAGATGCACGCATGATTCGGCGCATAGCTATCGCTTCAGGGGACCGCCCGTCTTTCGTTTGCGTGGTTTTGCGTCGGATGGGTGGGACTGAGGGCTGTGCACACGAATTAGTAAGGGTAAGGATTATGAATGTAAGAGGAATGGTAGACGAACCTCAAATACCCTCAGCGTGCTCCCTCTCACATTCTCCCTATTCCCCCTATTCCCCCAATGAAGCCCAACGAGTAAACTATAGTCCATAACCCCCAGATCCCTCAACATTCTCACTATCCCTCCTCAACTGCTCCGTTAAAAGGGCCCTCTTCTCCGGACCAAGCTCCAGCACCCTATTACTATCGATCCAGTTCAAATCCTTCTGCACCGCGCGAGATTCTGCACCAGTTTGCAGGTGGCACGATGCGCCCAACAGTACTCCCTTTGAGATCGTAAGATTCGTGGATGTCTTTGTGAGGCGGGAACAGTTGTTCATGATCACGAAATGAATCTTTTGTCCCCTGGGAAGCTTTACCCGATGAAGTCCATAAAATCGGCTTAACAAAGTATGAGGGTTCGCTTTCACGTGCTCCCAGTACTGCGGGAGAACACGAAGGAGGAACTTGTGTTCCGCGTGCCGGATAGTCTTTATGATGAAGCGGTAGTCGCGGGAGAAGTAGAAGAAAGAGCCGCTTTTGCCTGGGGAGGTGAGTTCGGACAGGATGTATTTGGATGTGAGGGAGAGGAGGTAATCTGCGGGGTCCAGAGAGAAGTGGTCTTCGCGGAGTTCCCGGAACACCCAAGGGGCATAGTCTTTGAATTTGAAGTCGTATCTCGCAGAGGGAGTAAGTTCGTTCCCAACGCTGGGGGGATGTCAGTTCAGAATGTAGGACAGATGGGTGATACGTACATATCGAAAGAGTATTTATGCCTGCGGTAAAATCCTGCTCAGTAAGGGGTCGTTTTATCTTTGCCTGGCATCGTGAGACCTGTGTGGAGTTACAGCCTGCGCACATAAAGAGATTGGGGACGCACAGCTATCCTGATCCCCGTCAGCATGTTGTACATAAGGACGTAGTTTGCGTGGTCCTCTCCTATCAAGTTGCCCACCAAGGGAAGCTCGTCCTGTTTCTGAGCCACTTCGACGACAGCTGCTGCGGCGACTTCGGCAGCCTGCTTTCGCTTTCTTTCACGGCGAATCTGCTCTGCTTGGATTTGGATGTCATCCTCCAGTTCTCCGGTTGCAACATATGTAGACGGAGGTGGATGGGGACGGCGCGCAGAGCCCGTCGTGTTGCGCCGTACAGGACGTGTGGGTGGGTGGAGGAGGCCGTCTGGATGCTGGGTCTTGGATGTGCTAGCAGTTGGGGCATAGCTGCTCGTCTGGGAGACTTTAGGGACTCTGGCAGACAATTTTGTCTCTGTGGAAGCACGGTGAAGACGGTCGCCTGTGCGCTGACTGTTTATAGTGGCTGTATCCAACTCTACGTCGATATCTGATTCGATGCCTTTCGGGAGTGGGTCTGACTTGGAGAGTCTTACTGGGAATAAGGACGATAGATTGTCGGGTGACTCGTCTACGCTGGCTGGAGGAGAAGGCGGAGGTGGACCGATTGTATCCTCACGGGGGATGCTAGGCAATGGTTTTGGGGGGTGAAGGTGAACTGCGTTCCTTGTTACTTCTACTATGTGAATTTGAGCGTGAGTGTGATCCATGTCTGGGCAGATCGTCGTCGTCGGGGAAGGCGCTGTTACGAATGACGTTGCTGAGGATGAGACCAGGCTGGATTGTCGGTCGAGTGCTGACCTGGGCTCGCTCGCGGTCAGAATTGAAATACGGTTGGCCATTCAGCCAAGCTAAAACGACGAGTTCACCGTTGAACACGACGAAGGCAGACAGTCACAGACTGGACTGAACGTTTCTCGTTGCAAGTCCAACAGCCTCAAACTAACAGGTTGTGGCTGTGCTTGTTTCTTCAAATCACACGATCGGCAAACGGCGCGCGCGGACCTCCGAGTCCGAGTTGATGCACAGCACTCAAAAACCAGCCTGCAGATAATACGCAAAGGCGGCCGAAATCACGCGCTGGGCACAGGTATTCGACTTTCAATGTGCGAACGGCGGCCATTTCGTGGAGGAGTGCGTCTCGGAGATGTCGATGACTAGTAGTAAGATAAAATTGGACTTGTGCCTATGACTCAGTCTTTTTCAGAATTGGATAGCAGATAGGCTGACGTGCAACCGTACGAGTGGGTGTGATCAAGTACTTATATCCAGTGCACATGATTCCCAGCCCAGAAAGAAATAGCGTGGATTGATCTCCAGGTTAAATATCGTAAACCATCAACCTTCGATGCGTCGAAGCCAGTCCCGTTGTATGATATATCAGCCGCACCTCATAAGCAAGGAGTTGCAATCTCCAGTCGTAAGCAGTAACCATTTGATTCCTCTGGCAGCGGACGAATGTGTTGAACTCCCGACCTGAAGTAGCCCTGTGATGAACGTCGTCATTCCTGAGGTCTCCCTCAGGCTGAGGGCCGTATTGACAGGTGCAGGCGCGATAGTGACGACTGACTGCCAAACAACAGAAACTGAAGTTCGCCCTAGCCTTCCCTTGGCTTTGAACAGAATCTTCAAGATCTGCTTAAGAAGCTGGTATGTTACGCAGCTGCTAATAGCTGAGCGCTGAGCTCTGCTAGAGCCGATCGAAGGGTATTAGAACACTGAGACTTTAGCCCGCTCAGGAATTTGGATGAGTAGACCGATCTTGTGTTTGGAAGGAAGCAATCATTTCCAAAGTCCGCTTAATAATTCAATTCTAGGAACACCCAACCAAGTCTCTCTCGATCACGGTCGACTCGTCCTTTCAAAACTTGCCTTCTACCTTCATCTCAAAGACCGAGCTTGAGCGAGTCTCACCCTCCTCGCAAACCCAGGTTGCTTAAGTTGTTTCTACAACACTCGATCATCCTTGGACCTTTCCCCCCATAACAGACTCGTATTATAAGATTGGTTCAGCTCCTCATGTCCGCGTCGTTTTCAGCGGTTTGTATTGTTTGTACTATGAATCACACTGGATTCTACATTTTGCCTTGGTGTACGTGCTCAATGAGCGCTAAGTATGTCTGATAAAAGTCAAGCACACCGATGCCAGTACGGCAGCAAGGTTGGGTCAACATGGCAGAACGCTCTAAGATCCACATGTCCCCTCCAACATGGCGTGCCACTTCTCGCGTACAGGCTCTCCCGCTAACGTTTTTGACCTCGGCGCTTAGTGCAATCATGCTAGCGTCTATTATGCCGAACAGCCATCGACAATATGGAAATACACGTGCAGCACGACCTGAGGCCTGAACCCTCAATTTCTCTACTCCCTCTCACCTGAACTTCATACACAGTCCCCGTATCCCCACCCTCCATCTTCTCCTACTGTTTATTCCACTCACCGCTCAGCCCATCCTCGATCTTACTTCATCGCACCATCATGCCCAATAGCTTGGAAGGCCAATCTATCAGACTCGAAGGTGAGCGCTCCATATCACCTTCGCATCCGTTTCATGATCCTCACACTCTATCTACAGTCATCAGCGGAAAATATCTTCAAGTGCCTTCTGAGCGCGCACCCGCAGGCATCTACGTATCCATCAATGTTGACTCGAGGAGACGCTGGAAATCAGCCGTCAAAGTCTTATCATCGGACAAATCTGTAGGATGGGGCGATACCGCGACCTTGTAAAGTCCATGGAGACTTTCGGACGCGACTCGAGGACTGATCATCTGTTTTTTTTTGTAGATCACTGGATGCTTCATCCAAATTGTCACTGGACATCAGGGCATCTTTCGAGCTCGATCGAATGTTGGGCAATGGAGAAGTCATCGGAGAACTCGAAGTGACGTGGGATGAGCTACTCGATCACGGAGATGAGCCTTTCAGTGAGTGATTAACGTCTCATTCACACACAGCTACTAACATCTGGTAGATCTCACATTCCCGCCCGTTCGTGGCGACTGTCCTTCCCTCACGCTAAAGGCCGCTGTTGTACATTCTTGCGACAATCAGGGCAGCGCACCGCTTGACGTGAGTCACATCAGTCTCTGTGCTGTTGGCTTTTGCTGACGGAACGTCAACTGTAGTCCGTAGTAGACTGCAAGATTGGTCGAGACACAGACGCAGGCCACGCCCGATTTGCCGAATATGTTTCAAACGAGAGCGACTCTCACCTTAACGATGCTGTAGAGCATTTTCAGTCGGTTCTAGATCAGTGTCCGGTCGACCATCCTGACCGTGCAGCGGCTCTCACCAACCTCGCGTGGGTCCGCCTCAAAGGCTACATTGAAGGGGATTTTGAAGACATTGACTCCGTCACTTCCCTCTTCCGCGAAGCCCTTGCATTGCGTCCGCAGGGCCACCCTGATCATCTATTATCGCTCTATTGCCTCGCTGAAGCGCTGACCTCGTGCTACCGCGAGGAGGACACCGCCGTCTATATCCACCAATCCGCGGAACTCTACTGCAAGTTACTGCCCCTCTGTCTAGAGGGCACCTACCTTCGCAGCATCGCGGCAGGGGCAAATGGCGTGGATTATGTGATCGATGAATGCAACAATCTTCCAACCGACGCATCCGATGAAGGCATCCACCTCCGACGAATCGTACTCCAGCTTTGTCCTCCGGGTCATCAAAACCATCCAGACGCACTCAACGAGCTTTCAAGTGCTCTCCAATCACGCTTTCGACAATGCGGCAGCGTTGATGACATAGACGAGAGCATACGAGTTGGTCGCGAAGCTGTTTCTCTATGCCCCGAGGAACATACCAGCCGTGCTGCCTATTTGAATAACTTGGGCTACTCACTCCGACTCCGCTTTGATCACCAACGCAGATCCCATGACCTTGACGAAGCCATCTGTGTATATGAAGAAGCGCTGCGCATGTGCCCTGTTGGCACAAAACTCGTTATTTATCATTGAACACCCTAGGGGGCGCCCTCCGCGTCCGTTTCATCCGACGTGGTGATGTTGATGACATTAACGAAGCTATCAGCCTCCGTCGCGAGGGCACTGATGTTAATCCCACCCGGGCATCCAGATCATCACACCGCGCTTCACAACCTTGCTATCACGCTCAAAATCAGATATGACAATTTGGATGTCAGCGAGGATCTCGACGAGGCCATCAATCTTTACCGCGAATCGCTTCGGTTAACGCGGCTTGACCATCCAGAGCGTCATAGAAATCTCTACAATTTGAGTTCAGTACTTCGCTCTCGTTTCACAAAAACTCAGAAGAATGAAGATATCGAGGAGGCCATTCGACTCTGCCAAGAGTCGTTGGAGGCTTTACCTTCACTGCACCCAGATAGATATTTCAGCTACATGCGCTTGCAGGAAGCCTATTCGTCTCGTTACCGAGTGCAACGCAAGTCTACTGATTTGTCACTCGCTGTAGAGAACTTCAAACTAGCATCACGGCACCCAACTCAAGGATTTCCAAATCGCATTACAACAGCCCAGAAATGGGTTACTGCAGCAGAGCAGCACAGTCATACATCTGCGTTAGAGGCCTACAACACATGTTTTGACCTTCTTGACAGTCACTTGGCAACGCGATCGTCGACAATCTCACGGCGCAAAGCTGCCGCTGCTTTCAGTGGTACCAAATTGTTGCCTGTAAATGCAGCATCATGTGCCATCCGCAGTGACAATCTACGACTTGCAGTCGAACTCGCGGAGCGGGGCCGTGGCCAGCAATGGTCGCTGGCCTCTCGTCTGAGGAGTCCACTGGAAGACCTCGAGTTGACAAATTCCAACCTAGCTCGCAAGTTCTCGGAGCTCAGCAAGTGTCTCTCCGATACTCAAGGTCTCGCAGTCGGCACAGACAGAGCTGCCGTTGATCGAGCAGAAACACGGTATAGGAAACTCACGGAGCAGTGGGGAGCTACGGTAACTGAAATCCGCGATATTGAAGGTTTCTCGCGATTCCTGGTCCCACCTTTGTACGAAGACTTGCAAGCAGCAGCGCGCCAGGGCCCGGTCATCATCCTCATCGCTAGTCAATATTCGTGCAGCGCCATCATCGTCCCGACAACAGGAGAGCCTCATCATGTTTCCTTGCCGTCCGTTACTCTCACAGATCTGAATAATCTCAAGGATCGCTTCGCTAGGGCGATACGACACGCATCTATCATGGGCCCAAAAGTGCCACGTAACGATCTAATAGTCCTCTTGCGGACAGTATGGAACGAGATCATGCTACCCATTGTCCATGTCCTCCAGCATGTCCTGAAATTAAAATTCCTCTCTCGAATCTGGCTGTGTCCAACTGCAGCTTTCACATCTATTCCTCTGCACGCAGCTCACCCCTTTCTAACAAAGGCGGATGGTTCTAAGGAGCCATGCCTGGAGGATCTCTTTATCTGCTCTTACACGCCAACACTTTCAGCTCTAGTCAGATCTAGACGGATGATGAAGAGTCGTGTCGCTCCATCCTTTGCGACAATCGGACAAGGTCAACCGGGTGCAGGGAAAGGCAAGGCACTCTTGGCTGTCGACAACGAGGTCGAGCTTGTCCGAAAGCTCGTCCCTGCGACGGCCAACCGGACCACTATTTCTGGGGATGCAGCCACACGAGCAGGTGCACTGCAAGCTTTGGAAGAGAACACCTGGGTGCACCTTGCCTGTCATGGCAAGCAGGACCCTACGCAGCCTTACGATTCGCATTTCGTCATGAGAGATGGACCTCTGACGCTGCTTGATATCATGGAGAAAGACATTCCGCACGCAGAGTTCGCGTTCTTATCCGCTTGTCACACCGCTGTTGGCGATAAGGAGACGCCCGACGAAGTGATTCACCTCGCAGCTGGTCTCCAGTTTTCAGGGTTCAAGAGCGTCGTTGGCACGCTGTGGGAGGTCGACGACTCTGTCGCAAAACATGTCGTCGAGGCTTTCTACAAGAATATGTTCAAGGATTTGGAGGATGGTGGCGAGATGGACTGTACGAAGGCAGCATGGGCACTCAATCGTGCTACACATGCCGTGAAGACGAAAGTACCGCTCGAGCAGAGGATGGTTTTCGTTCATATTGGTGTGTAGTTCTGTCTCGAATAGCTTTCATTCTAGGCTCTAGTACGAATTGTTGTTGATATTTCGTCTCGTTGGTGTACTTATTGTAAGATTGCCCTGATACTTGCTTCGCATCGATATCTCCTCGTGTAATTGTGTACTCTTAGAATAGTCTTTCGAAACTTCACTCATCGTTCACAGGATTAGGTTCAGGTTCCTCCAGTGGCGAGAACAAATCTTATATTTGGTTGGGAAACTGCAAGTAGTTTATATCATCGGTTTCACTTCTTTATGTGCTTGAGTTTAGCGGGCACGGCGCTCAGCCCCCGAATCACCACCTGGTCCTTCCCTGTGACCTCTGTTCGAAAGCGTTGAACACCGTCAGCACAACGGTAATGTAGATGGTACCAAGCGGGCATCACAGATTTTTATCTCTCATAGAGCAGTTCCTGACTCGGAATAATTTCTTGGGTGTTGGTGCTCACGCAGAGACCAACTTACTTGAGCGACATCTTCGATTGTAGAATGGTGTAGACGACGATATTGCCACGTACGAGATAAATGAACACACTTGCTGAAGTATGTCCAGGCGAGGATTTAATTTGAAGACGGGGAGGACTCATCATCGTACCCTCTGCAAACACCGAAAAGCAAAGTCCCAGTGCGTGAATCCGATACTTGGGAAGAAGCCGCTGAAGTAGAAAATCACGTTTCTTTATATCAGCGTGTAGTCGTAGATTCTTGTAGCAGTGGTGGCGCGCAGATCAATAATTTCTTCATCAATCAACATCCATGAAGGAAGCACTACGGTGGAGTAAGCCAAAAGGAGGTTCTGAGATAGAGAAAACCACGTTATGTTCGAAATGTTGTGGATCGGACGATAGTGGTAATCGTACATGCGAGCTTTTCTTGAGGCGAGATAGGGTAAAGGTTCCATGGCAAACGACCAAATAGCAAGGAGTTAGTGTTGCCTTCGGTACAGAATAACGCCTGAGGTCAGAAGCATGAAGTATCAGGGATGAAATCTCTCCCAGTTTTATTTGAGGCGGGATGTTCGAATAGCGGGCAATAATTACGGTAAATTTGTAGCAGGACCGGGAGGGTGGATCCAATCTGGTTGTGGGTCTTGGATGTGCTGGCGGTTGTCACGGTGCGCAGCTGCTCGTCTGCTCGGCTCTAGGGACTCTTGCAGACAATTTTGTCTCTGTGGAAGCACGATGAAGGGGTTGCGAGTGTGCTGACTGTTTATGGTGGTTGTATCCAGCTCCGTTTCAATGCCTTTCAGCAGCGGGCATGAATGTATCCAGTGCGCATCATTCTCATCAGTAGCCCATGAAAGAAACAGTGCGGATTACAGCAAGTAGCACTACATACACAATATATATCTCGATGAATGGATTTCCAATACTGGCGTCGCTCATGGAAGATTGAATCTTGAACATCATCAACCGTCGATGAGCAACGTCCAGCCGATCTGATAACAGGGACTCGTCCTTTGCGAGAGTAAAAACGACTCCACAAAGGAGTAAGAAGGAAAAAAAAATTCCAACCAATCCGAGAGTAGTCTGAATCGAGTTTCAAGATCCACGAAAGATACATGAGCCGCGAAGTGAACTCAATGACAAGCCAGTCACATTGCTTGATACAATCAACCGCACCTCATACGCAAGGAGTTGTAATCTCCAGTCGCAAGCGGTAAATATTTTCTGGTAGCGGATCAGCGTCTTGAGGTCGCGGGAAGCAGTGACTTGAGGTAGCCCCGCAAGGAACGCCGAGCGTTCCGACGGTATCCCTCAGGCTGAGCGCCGTCTTGACAGGTGCAGGCGCGATAGCGACGACTGATTGTGAAACAACAGAAAAAAACTCGCCCGATCCCCGCGACACCTTTCAAAGGCTTTATTTTCACCCTCCTGTGCTTTGAACAGAATCTTCGGGATATGAACAATGAAGCTGCATTTCTGGTGCGTCACGCAGCCGATGCTAACAACTGGGCTCTGCTAGAGCCGATCAGGGGGGATTAAAATACTCAGACCTTGGCCCGCTCAGGAATTTGGATGTGTGGAGCAATCCCGTGTGTGATGAGCATTCGTGGCTTTCGAGCTGGTTGATTTGAAAGGAATGGTTTTCAAAGTCCGCATGATGTTTTCTTCTCACTGCCCTGTGCACAGTGCACACCACATGCATCATCCACCATATCCACCATATGATTGAGGTCGCAGTCACGCTTTTCAAATTCCTCGCTCGTTGTATCAACGTTGGCAACGGTCCGCTCATGATCAATCCAGCCAAGTGTCTCATATTGAATCTGAATAATCCCACTTGTCATGTTCTCGCAAACTGTCTCTGGTATTTGCACGGCGCTCTCGGTCATCTTCCATGGCATCAACTTACACGCTCATGACTTGTATATAATGGATCGGCTTTTCTGTGCATGTTGATATCCTTTTGATTCCCTATTTTGCCTTGGTACTCTGAATGATTACTAGTACATCCCAGTGATAAACGCCAACCTGCAATGAGACTCATAGCAAGGTTCACAGAACGCTCTGAGATCCCCGCTTGCCACTTCCGCTGATGACCGACCTTGACATCTCCCCACTTCTATAGCACAGGCTCTCCCACTGCCGCTCGTCGATCATTTGTTGGCCTCAGCGCTTGGTGTAATCATATCAGCATCTATCGTGCCGAACTGCCCTCGACAGCATGGAATTACACGTGCAATATGACCCTCAAGGCCTCACTCAAACCTGCTTCTCTCCCTTTCACCTGAACTTCATCTACAGTTCCCACATCTGTGCCTCCCGTCTTCTTCTACCCCTCATTCCACCTATCGCTCAGCTCATTCTAGATCCTCCCTGTCATCATGCGTCATTCCACCATCATGCCCGGTAGCTGGGAGGGCCAGTTACATCAGACTTGAACGTGGGTTACTCTATCACCTTTGTATCTCATCATCGCGCCCTATCCTATCATGTACAGTCATCAGGGTGAATGATCTTCCACACCCTTCCGGGCGCGTACCCGCAGGCTTTTACGTGTCCATTAATGTCGATTCGAGGAGGCGCTGGAAATCACCCGTCCGAATGGTTTCATCCAACGAAGCTGAAGTGTTAGGCGATGTCATGACTTTGTAAAGTCCATATTGACTTTCATATGCGATTCGAGGGCTGATTGTCCGTTTGTAGATCGTTACGCGACGCACCTAAATTATCGATGGAGATCAGGTCATCCTATGAGCTCGGTCGAATGTTAGGCAGTGGAGAAGTCGTTGGAAAACTCGAAACATCATGGGATGAGCTGCTCCATCCTGGAGATGAACCTTTCGGTGATCACCCTACTTTTCATTCATGCACACTACTAACATCCTGTAGAATTATCCTTCCCATCAGTTTGTGGCGATCACCCTTCCCTCATGCTGAAGGCCGCTGTTCTACATCCTTGTGACGATCAGGACGGCGCACTGTTTGACGTGAGTCACATCAGTCTCTGTGCTGTCGGCTTTTGCTGACGGAATATCAACTGTAGTCCATAGTAGACTGCGAGATTGGTCGAGACACAGATGCAGGCCACGCCCGATTTGCTCAATATGTGACAAGCAAGACGGTCTCTCAACTGAACGATGCTGTAGAGCATTTTCAGTCGGTTCTGGACCAGTATCCGGTCGACCATCCCGACCGCGCAGCGGCTCTCACCAACCTTGCGTGGGTCCGCCTCATAGGCTACATTCGAAAGGATTTTCAAGACATTGACTCTGTCACTTCCCTCTTCCGCGACGCCCTTGCATTGCGTCCGCAGGGCCACCCCGATCATCCATTATCGCTCTATTACCTCACCAAAGCGCTGACCTGGCGCTACCTCAAGGAGGGCACTGCCGTCCATATCCATGAATCCGCCCAACTGTACTGCAAGCTGTTGCCCCTCTGTCCAGAGGGCACTTACCTTCGTGGCATCGCGGTAGGGGCAAATGGCGTCGATTATGTGATCCGCGCATGCAACAATCGTCCAACCGACGCATCCGATGAAGGCATCCACCTCCGACGAATCGTACTCCAGCTTTGTCCTCCGGGTCATCAAAACCGTCCAGACGCACTCAACAAGCTTTCAAGGGCTCTCCAATTACGCTTTCAACAATGCGGCAGCATTGATGACATAGACGAGAGCATACGAGTTAGTCGCGAAGCTGTTTCTCTATACCCCGAGGAACATACCAGCCGTGCTACCTATTTGAATAACTTGGGCTTATCACTCCGACTCCGCTTTGATCACCAAGGCAGATCCCATGACCTTGACGAAGCCACCTGTGTATATGAAGAAGCGCTGCGCATGTGCCCTGTTGGGCACGAAACTCGTTATAAATCATTGAACAGGCTAGGGGGCGCCCTCCACGTCCGTTTCACCCAACGTGGTGATGTTGATGACATTAGCAAAGCTATCAGCCTCTGTCGCGAGGCACTGATGTCGAGCCCACCTGGGCATCCAGATCATGACACCATGCTTAACAACCTTGCTGTCACGCTCAATATCAGATATGACAATTTGGATGTCAGCGAGGATCTCGACGAGGCCATCAATCTTTACCGCGAATCACTTCGGTTAACGCGGCTTGACCATCCAGAGCGTCATAGAAATCTCTACAATTTGAGTTCAGTACTTCGCTCTCGTTTCACAAAAACTCAGAAGAATGAAGATATCGAGGAGGCCATTCGACTCTGCCAAGAGTCGTTGGAGGCTTTACCTTCACTGCACCCAGATAGACATTTCAGCTACATGTGGTTGCAAGAAGCCTACTTGTCTCGCTATCGAGTGCAACGCAAGTCTACCGATTTGCCACTCGCTATAGAGAACTTCAGACTGGCATCGCAACACCCAACTGAAGGATTTCCAGAACGCATAAAGGAGGCTATTGATTGGGCTCGCCAAGCAGAAGTCTATCAACATGAATCTGCCCTCGAAGCGTACCAAATATGCTTGGAACTTTTTGACAACTATGTGATGACACGATCGTCGATCATCTCACGACGCGAGGCTGCAACCACTTTCCACGGCGCACAGTCACTGCCAGTAGATGCAGCCTCATGTGCCATCCGTCGTGACAATCTACGACAGGCAGTCGAACTCGTGGAGCAGGGCCGTGGCCAGCAGTGGTCGCTGGCCTCGCGACTCAGAACACCTCTCGATGACCTGGAGTCCACGAGTCTTGAGCTAGTTCGCAAGCTCTCAGAGCTCAGAAAGAGCCTTTCTGATGCTCAGGGTTCCGCAGCCAGCACAGACAGAGCTGCTGCTGATCGGGCAGCAACCGAGTACAGGCGACTTACAAGGCAATGGGACGCTGCAGTGGCTCAAATCCGTAATCTTCGGGCGTTCTCACGATTCCTGCTCCCGCTTTCGTACAATGACTTGCAAGCGGCAGCGCGTCATGGCCCAGTCATCATCTTCGTCGCCAGTCAATACTCATGCAGCGCCCTTGTTATCCCGACATCAGGAGATCCCCATCACGTCCATTTCCCGCGCATCACTCTCACACATCTTAAGAGGCTCAAGGGTGATTTCGCTAAGGCGATAAAGCACTCGGCTGGTATGCGCCCAGAGGAGAAGAGGAAGGATCTGCGAGAACTCTTACGGGTAGTATGGGATGAGATAATGCTACCCATCGTCGACGTACTTGAGCGTGGTCTCACATTGCAGCGCCGGTCTCGAATCTGGTTGTGTCCGACTGCAGACTTCACGTCGATCCCTCTCCACGCAGCTAACTCATTTCGGATGAATGCAGATGACTCTGGGCCGGAATACTGCCTGGAAGATATCTACATCTGCTCATATACTCCAACACTTTCAGCTCTGATCAGAGCTCAACAGTCAATGGAGGAGCCTGTGCTCCCTTCTTTTGTGGCAATCGGACAGGGTCAACCGGGGGTAGGGCAAGGCAAGGCGCTCTTAGCTGTCGACGACGAGCTCGACCTTGTCTGTAGCCTCGTTCCCGCGACAGCCAACCCCACCACTATCTCCGGCGATAATGCCACGCGAGCAGGTGCACTAGAAGCTCTGCAACGGAACACATGGGTGCATCTCGCTTGTCATGGCAAGCAAGACCATGAGCAGCCTTACAATTCTCATTTCGCTATGAGAGACACACCTCTCACGCTGCTTGACATCATGGAACAAGACATTCCGCACGCTGAGTTCGCGTTCTTGTCGGCGTGTCATACCGCCGTGGGCGATGAGGAGACGCCTGACGAAGTCATCCACCTTGCGGCTGGACTGCAGTTTTCTGGGTTCAAGAGCGTCATTGGCACGCTGTGGGAGGTCGACGACTCTGTCGCGAAGCACGTCGTGACGGCTTTCTATGAGAAGGTGTTTGAGGATCTGGAGGATGGAGGTGTCATGGACTGTAGGAAGGCGGCGCAGGCACTCAACCATGCTACGTACGTCGTGAAGAGGAAGGTGCCGCTCGAGCAGAGGATCGTTTTCATTCATATCGGTGTGTAGTTCTAGAATGTCGTATTGCTTTGGTTTGCTACAGATTTACTATATAAGTTGTTAGTCTTGGATTGTCTTTCATCCCGTCGATGTCCCTGTTGTAGGCTCTTGTAGGATTACCTTGATACCGTAGTTATTTTACATGGGAATCCAATATCGTACAATAATATCTACTCTCAGAATAGTCTTCGCAACTTCATCGATTGCTCTAGTATTTACAGTATGTTCATATAAGCCGAGAAAGTCATGTCCTGAATGACAGGGCAAGTACGATCAACCTCGCTCTTCTCCAGACTCCCAGAATCAACGACATCTCGCAAAACAAGTAATCATTGTTCTATAGAAATTCTAGGGGCATGTACAAGCACATGAATGTTCTCAACACATTCTACAAATATTTTAAACCGAAAAAAATTCTATACCGCAACAAGATTCGCAACGCATGCAATGCGATTGACAAGGCACGACGCAAGACTCACATATACCCCTTCACCTCCTCCCCCGGGCCCTTCGGCACCTCTCCAACCAGATGCAACATATGCTCCACGACCTCCTCAGGCGTCGTCACGTGCCAACTCGCGAGCGTCCGCTTGCTGCTATGTCCAACAGCAGTCGTGAACACAGCTTCGGGAGATACCGCAAGCTCGACGTCGCTGTGCTCCTTGGTGTTGTCGACGAGCATTACTGAGAGCGGGGGTTCCATCGTCGCTTTGCCAGTTGAGGAAGGGGGGAAGAGGAGTAAGGCGCGGAACATGTCTTCGTCGGTCTGTTGGAGGGTGAGTGAGTGAGTGAGTGAAGTGGGGGGAGGAGGGAGGGATGGAACAGACCTTATCGTCACCAGCGCAAAATATGAACTCGACCCCAGGGTTCTGGTATAATATGCGCTTGACGATCTCACCCTTGTATGAGCTATCAGTCAGTCTGCACATATGTCAAAGACCGCGTATACAGACCTTGTTCACGGCGATAGGCCTCACTTCCAGATTCTTCTTACCCACGAGCACCTCGATCGGCCTCTTGGGCACCACGTTATTCTCTAATAAATCCTGGCACTGCCTGCACTGGAACAGTCTACAATCCACCCACCATTCATCAGCTCCACGAAAAACAAAGACAAGAATAAAAACACGCACCCCCACTCTGGATCAGTCGACCGATAATGCCACGTAATCGAGCTCTTCTTCATCTCAATATGACTGCCAGTTGTGCGCTCCGTATAATACCTAAAAATCTCCGCTACTTCCTCCATCCAGCTCATATCAAGAGTGGCGGTGAAATTCATCCACACAGCGCTATCAGGCGAACGGATGAATCCTCCGTGCTCTGCGCTCATCCCGAGACGTGGGAGATGGCCTAGGTGTTCCTCGAGGAACGCTTGGTCACGGCCGGATACGATATATACGATGTTGTTAGGGTCGGATGACAGTTTCGCGAGGGCTGTGAGTGCATCAGGAGAAGGAAGAGCCATCGATGGCATCTTGACGATCGGCGTGAGCGTGCCCTATCCGTCAAATATCAACGACGAGCCCTGTACTGTCCTTCATCCCACTCACGTCGTAATCGAACAAGAACAAACGCTTCCCGGCATTTTCATACAGTGTCTTGAGACTGTCTCTAGGGATGTAAGGCGTCTGACGTGCGGTGTTTTGTCCGTTGATCTGCGAGAGCAGCATCTTGGCAAGGACTGCAGCCCACGTGTGCGAGGTGTGAGTCGTCACGACCGAGTGCAACGCAGCGTGTCTTGAAGCTTTCTCCTCCTCCGACATGACCAACCCGCGGTTCATGGCAGCTGCCACATCCTACTCACCACACAGTTGTCAATAACACAAAGATGGTCTGAATGGGCAGATGATACGCACCCCAAGATCCCAGGGGTTCACCTGGAGCGCATCAGCCATGTGCTGGCTGATACCCATAAACTCGCTCAATACGAGTGGAGAGCGCTTTGTGCGCTCTTGTGCGATCACGAACTCCATCGAGGTCGTGTTCATTCCGTCCCTGAGGGGCGTGATTACTCCAAGGTCTGCAGCGCTCAGCAACGCGTAGAACTCGTCCTTTCTGAGGGTTTGGTGGCTGCGCAGAGGTTATGTGTGGAAGGAAATGCGTACAAAAAATTAGACACGTAAAGACATGATGAAGGTGCACGCACTAGTGGTGTATGGGTATAAAATCCAAACTCCCATACTCTCCATTGATATGTGCGACAAGTTCGGAGACTTGACGCTCCAGCTTTGGAGAGTCTGTTAACGCAGGAGACGTCACCTGCAACGTTTATCAATATTTAGATCACGAATTGCAAACGGATGGTAGTACATACTTGAATGAGCACGACTTTGCGCTGCCACTCGGGGTAATCATGCAAAAACTTTTCAAACGCGCGGAGCTGGTGTTATAACGTCAGTTTGGACGATGGTACAAGCAACGACCAGTTAGTCAACGACGATACCATGATGTAAGAAAGAACAATCACCTTTTGCAAAACTCCCTTGACGACATCTAACTTGTCCCTTCCTACGATGATCTTCTTATCTGCGTAGAGGGCGCGGAGTGCTTCGAGTTTCGGTTGGACGCCTGCGCGGAGACTGGTTTGTGTGCGTGCGCATCAGCACTCCCCAACAAAAACAAAAACAAAAACTCACGTATCCCTCGCAACTCTCTCCGCATCCACCCCCACGGGACAATGCGTAACAGAAGCCACGTGTCCCTGTACATCAATACCGACATATTTCTCAACGCCGGCTCCGCCTTTCTTGCCTTTTCCACTGCGGGTGAATTCAATCCCAGTTGCAGTCGTGCTACGCGGAACAACGCTCGCGCTCCGGGACGCACTAGCAGAGGCAGCCGTAGCACCCTTGCTAGTAACTTCATACCCGCACACGCGAACGCAGGTGGATGTGAAGTGGCGGGTGTAGCTGTAGGTTTGGAAGCAGATGAGGTTGGCGCCTAGCATTCCGTCGAGGATTTCTTTGCGGCCTGGGTGGGGTATATTAGTGGATCGAGGGAAAAGAGAGAGGGACGTACGCGGTAAACATCTAAACACTTCCGAGCTAGGGAAAGGCGTGTGTACGAATAGACCGATGGTGCTGTGGTGTGTATGTTAGTACTCGTGTCCTCCTCGATCGAGGAAGCACGTACACGTCCCCGCCATTCTCCCCGCCCACGCCGCTCACAGCACCGGAATGCATTGCATTCCTGACCATGCGAGGGACTAGGAGGAGATGGTAGTCATGGACCCAGACGAGGTCGCCTGGTTTGAGGACGCTAGCGAGGCGTGTTGCGAAAGCTTGGTTGGCCTTTTGGTGGAGTGGTGTATGGGTAAGATGATCGGATCAAAGTAAGCGAACGCACCTGTTCATAATAGTCGTAATTAGCGTCAGCACTGGCATGCTCTGTTGCTACGTCCTGCCAGAGGAGGTAATGGAAGAGGGGCCATAGAGCTGGGTGGGAGTTAGCAAGGATGGAAAGAAGGTGGCCCGGGCCGGTAGTAATAAGAAGCGAGAACAAGGTTAGGAAGTCGAAGTAGAAAATGAAGGAGATTGGACGAGATGGGTAAGCAGATGAAATCAAATAGGATCAAAGTGCCAACGGAGTGGAATAGGAGAAAGGCGAGGGAGGTGAACCAAAGAAGGAAAGAAGTATGAAAAACGAGGTGACAAGGGCCAAAAGTAGATGATGGAGGTAGATCAAGAAGAGCTGTGCCTGATATAGACAAGGACTAACTTTGTTTGCAATATCCATCATAATGACCGTGTGCGACGTTGTCTTCCATCCAGAGCGGAAGATAACTGATCGGTTTACCAGTTTCTGGTTCAAGACCGTTCTTGTCAATGTAGTGAGCGAGCTCGACTTCGAGTGCATCCTTGTCCTCGTGAGAGATACGAGAAGATGGGACACGGTCGCGAACAGAAGGAACACGTTCACCAGTGGATGGGTTGACGTCACCTGTGGAGATGTGTTAGTGCGTATGATGAATGAGAGTGGAGTGAATGACCATCTGGAGAAGAATTCCCATCGGGTGGAGCAGCAGGTGATAGAATGTCGCCCGTCCATCCCAGAATGATTTGTTCGTGTGTGACGCTGAGACTACGAATACCACTCGTCATTGCGCTGTGTCCGTAGCGTGGAGCTACTTTCCAACGTTCAGGCTGAGCGGGTAGAGCAAGTGGAGGGAGTTCATCGGATGGGCTTGGTGGTACATCTGCAAGAACACGAGGAGGTGTAGGAGGTGGACTGAGTACGCCATCTTTTGCAGCGGTGGAAGTGATGGTGCAAGTTACAGGAAGATAATGGCAGACATGAATGATACGGCCTGATAATTGAACGCCGTTGGCTTTGTGTCGTGCTTCGAGTGCTCTAACATGATCACGAACTGCGTCAAGTGAAATGTCGTCTCCTGCGCGTGTGTATGGTTCTGCGAATGTGTCCATGGTCGAAAAGCGATCCAAGGACTGGACTGGTTATAGCAGGTTTATAAGGGATATGATAAGTTAATCGGATTGACTAGTTTTTGAAGGATGCATGCTCAATTTGGTTCATCAATTGGGTTACTCCGCTGGCGCCAGCTTCACACACACAACTGCACCAAAACTATTTCATCAACTCATCGATCAAACAATTCGACGCGATTTGATTGGAACCCGAAATTAACCACGTTCGTTGACAACGCCGCATAGACTCAAAGTCTGTCCTTCGTCAGAGCTAGCGGAACAGCTACACATCTCCCTTCCCACGGTTGCTATCCCTTCGGCGTTCGCACTCAGCTGGCATGCAACGTCATGCCACCGTCTACCAATACCTCGTAGTCCATTGATCAATTCTTCACCCCACCACCAAGTATCTTATGGCTAATCCTTTTATCTCTTACATCGTGTCTGCATCACATTACCCTCTTTTATCGCGAGCCCTTGCATCCGACGCAGAATACCTCGTGTTAGGTTGAGTTCAGCCATTGTTCAATCTGCCAAGAGCTTTTCTTCGTCGATGATGATCCTCATTCTGGCCAGTCCCTATCCCTATCGCACATCGCATATGTGGTGCCCCCCATGCCTCTCCTTGCGAATCTCACACTTCCGCTTCCAAGTCCCACCATCTTCGTTCGTTCCGCCGCAACATAAGCTGCATTTCATAGATGGAAATAGATCAACTATGTTTATCCGCCACTTCACCGTAAGCCATCCATGATTTCCCACATCCGCGTCACTATGAACATCACATTTCGCAGGGACCTCCCCGAGTAGTCCCGAATATCGGCGACGTACCGTCAATATAACGATTGCTCACCTGAATATACCGGTTTTGTTGCATGCACGAGTCGCTAGGGATACCCTCTGTAGATGAACTACGTTGAACTCCTCCTCACCATACTGTAGTCTCACCAGGCAGCCGGACTTTATGCATCCGGAAGTAAGTAAACTACAAAGTGCGTCTCTGAAGCTGAAGCACTTGGCCCCAGGACGACTTCCTGCTCAGGATTTGGGATATATGACTTGTAAGTAAGTGTTCTTTGGAATTTGCGGGTGCAGGATTGGCTTCGATTTTGACTTATATTATCACTTGTGAGCCTGAATGCAGATACCCACGCTTCTGAATCTTCGTAACATCCTCATTAACGCCACAGAACATCAAACACGCCCTCTATCATCGATTCTGTTCCTGCACCACTATCAAGTCAGGTGCTCAGCGTTTATCACTCTCGGAACCCACTCTCACTTCAGGTATATATATGTGGGTGTGCAGGACGTCTTCAGAGAAGTAGCCCACTTAAGTGCAATGCATGCTGCAGGTCCCTGAGGATACGAACAGAGCAATAGTTCCTATCCTACGGGTCCAGCATATGATGCGTGTGGCTGGTGATGGGCATGACACGCTTCTTCTTATTCACATGGAGCCCATCTTCCTCTTCCTGATGTTCACCTGCGGAATCTCTCACGCTCCACACAGAACTTGAACTTCATCGGAATCCCGCGTCCGATACCATACCATACGAACGGGATCTCCCCGCTCAGAGTCGCACTCTCACTACACCGATCCAGACGTTCATCAGAGCAAATTGATCCAAGTAAGCACGCCGACGTCAATATTGTGCGATGTTCATTGATTGACACATTAGACCAGGACATCGACAACGAACGGAACGCCATTGTTTGTTCTAGCTATCCGCTGGAAGTACGTTGTCCGTCTCTTGCATCCTCTTCATGGAAGGCTCCCACAAATATTTCGTTACCTAAGCTCGTCCACTCCACCACCGTCTTCAGTGCTGCGACAATCACAGCACGCCATCGTATGGTACGCTCCACATTTTCTTCTTTCTGTGCCTTCACACGTATCCCTCTCATTCAATGCAGAATACCTCGTGGTTGTCGTCATCGATCCACCGTGAGCTATGTGTATACTTATGCTTCATCCCTTCACACTCATTCCGCTTATTCCAGTTCACCTTGAACGTTCGAACGCTGGTTGCACTACAACAGCTATGCTCTCAAACGCCACTATCTACTATTTTCTTCATGGTCAGGTCTCTCCTGTATCCAGCGAAGGATACGTCGTGGTAGGTGATACTCTGTTTGTCAAACGATCGCTCAACCTACCACAAGTTATACTTCATCGATTATCGACGTCCATCGCTAGTCCCTTGTCACATCGCACTGTCATCATTCCGGCCTCGAGAGTCTACACCCCTTACATTCGACGCGGGGTACCGCGTGGTGGGCCAGGAGGTTCTGAACTTGAATCAGTAATTGCTCGATCCATCATGGGCTATCCTTCTTCCACGTGATGCTCGTTTTGGCTCGTTCACTTCATCACCTGCCGCATGCACATTGTCTTCTTTCTGCACATTTACCTCTATACATCTCTCTCTCACAGTGGGAGTCGGCATTTCTCGATCCATCACGGGTTATACTCAACTTTCATCCCTTCCCACTTCATCCCTTTACTCGATTTCATCATCTTGACGCTGCTCGCAGCTACTCTCGAGCGCCATGGCATACCGCTAGCCATTATCCTCTTCTAGGCATTCAATGCAGAATGTCTTCGTGTTGCGTAGTCCCTGATCTACCCACAACGAGCTATTCTTCATTGATTATGATGCACACCCATAGCTAGTCCCTTGTCCGCGTCGCACATCGTGGTGTCTTTTTACATCGCACCACCCTTCTTTCTGCCTCTAGAGTCTACGTACATAATATGCATGATCCCTTGCATCCAATGCAGGATGCCTCAAGGAAGGCGGGACGAGTATACAATTGTCCAACCTACTACGAGCTATCCTTCGTCGATCATGATGCTCATCCACGACTAGTCCCTTATCTCCCTGTATCGCGCTACCCTCTTCTTTTGCTTCTACACACATCATCAACCCTTGCATCCGATACAGATATCTCGTGGTGGCTAGGCGCGAAGTAACAATATATATCGCTCGACCCACCATGGGATATTATTCATCGATCATTATCGTTACTTCCAACATCATACACGCGGTGCCCTGCATCTCATTGTGAATCTCACTCTTGTGCTTCAGTTCTAGTACCTTCCAAGTTCGTTGGGCTTCACTTCGGGGATCCGCCAACGCTAGTTCTCAGACAAAAAGAAATTGCTGGCAATTGTATTTATAGTGAGCCATCCATGATTTCATCACTAGCTCATCTGACTATGAACGCCTCGCAGGAACCCCATCCCTCTTCCTCGGCAGTGGTGAGCCCTCCGAGTAGTTTTGTCGTTTCTGTGTCAGTACTGTCAACCACATAACTACTCTGGGCGTTCACTCGGTTACACCGGTTTTGTTGCGTGCACTATACGTATGACGTTGAATCTCCTCACCTGAGCCTCCGCCACTGGCGTCGGAAGGGCTGTCTTTCTGGTTCCGGAGGTGCGTGTCATAGTCATCGGGGCGGCCGCCTCTATAGTGCGTCTCTGAAACTGACGTACTTGGTTCCAGAAAGGCTTCGTGGTTGGAGTAGGGGTTACATGATTTGTAAGTTTTAAGTGTTCTTTGGAATTTGGAATTTGGGATTGACTTTGACTTATATATTGTAGGCCTGAACGCGGGCATGTCAGTATAGCTGCGCTTCTGGATCTTCGCGCTATCCTCACTCACGCTACAGAGCCTACATAGAGCACACCCTCTATCACCGCTTCCGTTCCTGCACCAGTATCATGACGAAGCCGGTGCTCAGCGCGTACCATCCCCAGAACTCACTCTCGCTTCAATGATACACACACACACACGCACGCACATATGTCTGCCTGTCTGTCTGTGCAGGACGTGTTCAGATAGAAGTACTTTCTAGTACTGAGCCCACTCATAATGCATGTCATGCATGGACACCCAATGAATCTGTCCTTCGGCATCGGATGGTCTCGCAGGATGTTACCATTGGGTGTCCATGCAATATTGCCTCCCTACGAGCACATGGGATCGTGGCCTTTGGCTCAGGCTAGCGATTTGCATGGTGCGCTTCTCACTCACCCACCGTGACCTGCGGAATCTCTCGCGCGTTCCACACAAACCCGAACTTTATCGGATTTCCCGGGCCGCGTATGATATGGTACGACCTAGATCTCCTCGCTCAGAATATTGATCGAATGCTGATCACCACAACTTAGATATGACGTATTGTACTGTCACACAAACATCCAAACGTTCATTAGAGTAAGACCAAATATACTGCATGCCCGCAGTTATTTATCAAAGACAACTTCGGAACGCCGTATAAGGAATACCGCATGTAGTATTTCGGTACAAGAGACGGACGACGCATGCCGCAGGCTCCTTGTACAACTGTAGTGTCGTTGAGAAGTCAGAATAAACAACGACACAACAGCGGCGTTCCGAATTTGTCTTTGATAAATCACTGAGCATGCAGTATATTTGCTCTAACTTTAGAACGTTTGGATCGGTTTGGTGATAGTGATATCCAAGTTCTTCGTATTGTGATGATCGGCATTCGATCATTCTGAGCGAGATATCATATTTACGCGGCCCAGACGCGCGGGAGATTCCACAGATGAATGGGAAGCGCATCATGCAAATCGCTAGCCAAAGGCATGCACGACCCCGCATTCGATCATTCTGACCGAGGAGATCCAGGTCGTATCATACTGGTATCATATCATATGCGGCCTGGGAAATCCGATGAAGTTTGCCGACTTGTACACACGTTACATTTGGCTAGGTATTGTCTACTATAGGGCCACGCCCCAACGGACAATAAACACGGATACAAAAAAAATCTAGTACTATGGTAAGTAATATCACCATAGGTTTCATGGTAATCATTTTGTCAGGATGCGGTATTCGCATATCTTCGAGTGGGGGATCAAAAATTCACGAGATTATATGTGAAGACAAAGGGAGACAGTGATATAGAACTTACATGTCTTTGTTCGTTATGAATCTTGTTTTATATCACACCGCAGCAGCCAAAAAATAACTCGATGTCTTCCTGTCACTTCCCTGCTTGCATTTGCGACCTCCAAAGGACTATACCATGATCAGGGAGCACAACGAAGAAGACAGCGAGCTCGATTCATGCTGAGTCCTGACAAACCTAGTAAAGTCCGATGAGGTTGTGGCTGACGGGCCGGCGTGAGCCGCGGGATGTCAGATATTTTTTCCAGACTTGCACCCTCTTGAGTCTTTAGTAGGGTACAGGAATTAATAGGGTATCGCGACTCAGAGTCACTCATTGAGATGCCTGCGAAACCCGCAAAGACCGTAGTTCAATCTTCCATACATGAAGTTCAATACGCGTTCTCCCCATATGCAAGGTACACCTCCGTCGTTGGCGTCCACACCAGCATCGTAGCGTTCACAGCCCTCTTCCTACCCCAGACCTCTCTCTTACTCTGGCCATCATTCGCTGATTCTGACCGTCCACAATCCCAGTTTCAAGACGCACTAACAGATAATCCAGTTATAACACTCGCTTGGATTGTCGCAGGGCTAGTGATCCTCCAAGTATAGTGGGCGGGGTGGGGCAGGCAGTGGTGTTTCGAGTATACCTCTCGCGGCGGAACGAGTGACGAGATTAAAATGGATAGGTATCAGTTCGATCGAGGGAGATCTTCGGTGTGTCTTCTCCTTCGCAGTTCAAATTTCCCATATTCTCTCAGAGAGCATCAGGAAAACCCTCCGATACAAACCTAGACTAAGTATGTCAAGTTTAATACACTTTGCTCTAACTCGTTATAATTTTGCAAAAGTAGACAACTTAGCAGATTAGAGAACCTTTTTTACTGCCCCACCAGACCTTACCTGTGCGCACTAATTTAGTGATAATTTTAAAGAAATTCAGGGACTTCTCAAGGATTTTATTGACGGTTTGTCCAGGTTTTCGTTGCTTTCGTTCGAACGTTTTACAAGAACAAATTAAGTTTTCATTAAACGAGGGGTATATCAGCATAGAATGCGAGACAACAAAGGAGCGTTAAGAACAATATTTGATGTGACAAATGCGATTATGTAAAACGAGACCGCAACCTGGAAATCTACTCCTCATCATCCATGCCGTCGATATCGAGGAAAGCCATCGCAGACTCGTGTGATCCTACTAAAGCAGCGCTGCTATTGGTGCAGAGTTTCCTTGTGAGGTGTGAGACTCGGACAGATGAGTTAGTGCAGCATGGAAATGAACTCACTGGATAGCCTCGAAAATGTCGGCCATCATCTTGTGAAACTTGCGTGGCGCCGTCACCTTCATGTCTTCAAGAAATTTCACGTGAAAAAAGTAGACCTCGCTGAATAGATTACCAGTGAAATTGAACTTAGAGGGGGATCCATTAGCCTTCCAGAAGAGTGCGGCATACACCTATACACTCATTGTTAGTACATAGACTTGGACTGGGAGTAGATCAATAATTATACTGAAGTACTGGTTAACACAACCATTGGAATTGTAACCTCGGGCCACTGGGCCTTGTTGTTTGCGATCTCCTTGAAGCGATCTGAAAATTTCATGCTGACTGACTTTAGCCCGTTGAAGTAGCACCCCTTCATCAGATATGGTAGAATATCAGTGAAGTATGGCTTCTTTGGCTGTGGAATGGGGTCGTTCTTCTCCTGGAGAGTGCGTATGGCACTGAGCAAATCAATATGCATAACCCAGAACATAGCAACCTACATTGAAATGCTGTTCATAATGGTAGATGTGGTTGACCAGCAGGGCCTTCGCAGTGTCGACACAATCAGGGCCAAGATGATAATACGCTGTCACTTGGGCGCAAGCATTGTCTTTTAATTCAGTGCGGAAAAGGGGCACCCGGGCTTCAATCTGTATGAGTGAGGTTCAACCAACTAGTAACATTGCAGAGAGTCTAACTCGTGAGCGTACCAGCGTGGCGAGAGCCGTCACATATGAATCATCAGTCTTGAGGCGATCCTGGATTGGCGAAACACCGCAGGCACGAGCTGCTGTTAAGAGTGCGTTCCGCGTAAACAGGCTCTTCTCAGTAAGCTCCGGATAGCCGTTGACAAATGTCATGTGCACTTTTGCCTCCAATATCGCTCTTTGGACCATACGACGGGTGTTGATATCCTGGTCCATTAGCTTTAGCTTACCGGTCTCTGTCCATACAAGTCTGGGCCTTCCAGAGTAATCAGCATGAGCATCTGGGCCGTCCTCCTCGACGTCACTGTGGTCATCTGACAGCATGATGACATCAGGTTCCTCGTCCGACCCAACAACTTGAATATCTGCCTAGACAGGTGTCTGCAGAGGATCCATAACACCATTTGAACGCAGAAATAACCGCGAGAGAACTTTCACTCACCTCATTTGCCCGTTTATGATCGCGTGCAGACTGAGTTTTTGTTTTCTGGGGTGGTATTATAATTTAAACACAGAAATAAAAATTCGAGTCAACTTATCTTAGTCCTTGGTTGAGCCAACGGGAAGGGGAACGATTCAGCTGTCCGCATCAGCTTCTTTGAGGCAGCTGTGCAAGGCCAGATTTGTTGGGTCAAAGGGAGGTCAGCATGTTCGGCCTTCGACATCGAAACAAATACCGGTGTCTGAGGGAAGCCAATTGAAGGTGTGATCAGTTGCTATGAACAGTAACTGCGACAATGACACTTACTTCGGCTGATAAGGACTTGGGCTCATCCAAGTTGTCTTCAATTTCCTCCTCCTCCTCGCTGTCCTCCTCTGAGTCATTGCAACTAGGTTGAAAATCAGAGATCTCCTCGATGGGCTCGTCCATTAAAAATACATTGTCGATCGCCTGTTGGGAAGAGCCTGACCGTTGTTCCTTTTCTTTTCCTGCCAAACCTGTAAGGTTGCTGAACCACTAGATACCGTCAAGTTGAAGCTGACTGACCTTTCTTGTGCTTGACAGTGTTGATGCAGCCTTCATTGCCATCGATGTCGGAATCGGATTCGGCATGCGGTTTGGCAACTAAACACCATAGATTAGTCATCAAGGCATTAGTTCAGATCATTGCTCACTGAGTCAGCGCTTCTTGCTGGTATGTGCTTCTGTCGAGTCGCAACCTTTGGATGCCTCACCCACAACTATGTACATTTGATGTAAGTGTACTAAGATGCTAAACTAGTTCAAACACTTACCTTGACGCTTTTTAGGTACAGGCCCGGAGTCTGGGGTATGGTTGCCATGGCCATGCTTGCCAGTTGCAGACACCTGGGTTTTCCTTTGCTTAGGTTTTTTCTCCGTGGCCTTTTCTGCAGCGGGGCGCTGCCGATGTGGTTTGGTAGTCATCCAGTAACTGTAAGTGATGCTTTTCAACTGGTTCAATCATATAATGACCTGCATTCTGGGCATAGCTCTTTTTTGGTGCCTTGTTCATCTATTGCAGTAACAGGTATTCACAATGGTTTGGATTTGTTATAGTGGTAAGTACTTACTCCCGGCGGGCTGACCAGAACCTGTATCATTGCTGCGTGGCATGCTAATCTGAAGGGTATAGTAAATGAGTGGATAGATTTTGAAGCGGTAAAGAATGTAATGGGGGAATAGCTAATTGCCCTGCACCAGCTTCAGTACTAATATTTATATATCTTGCAGGGATGGTGCCGTCGCCACTGGGCAAAATTCCTGTCCAACCGGTTCCAAAATGAGCACAATTTCAAGCATCTCTTTTGGATTAGTCCAGGGCCTGGGCACTCAGCTTCAATTTCATCATCGTAAGGATGATAGCCTGCCAGAATGTTTTGGTACCATACATCCAGCTGAATGAACACGCTATTCCCTTCCCGCATTCATTTTCTCTCTGCCGCGATGAGTCGAGTTCATTATACCTTGCACTTCCCTACTCGCACTTGCAGTTTTTCTTTTAAAAGAGCCACTCACCACTCCCTTTAATTTTTTACACCAATTTCACTCCATAGTTCCTTTTTAATCGAGCGTTCTTTTATCCAAATCAATACATACTTCATTTCGAAGCTACTCGAAGAGATCATTCACACTCGCCGACCAACTTCCCCCTACACTGAGAAGACAGAGAAATGACGACATCCAAAGGAAAATAGAGGAGGTGGAGGGGAAACAAGTGGGAAAGAGAAGTAGACGGTGAAGGGTAGGAGACAGGTTGAGTGACGAGTGGAGGAGGATGTCGAAGCCCAAGTGTGGAGGTGTTGTATTGTGTCAAATCAGCATGGACGCCATCCGGACGCAAACGCGAGCTAGGAAAAATCGATACGGCTATTTGTACTTTACTTATTCAATGGACTGCCGACAAACTTAGTACTAATTAGTCGATAGCAATAGACGTTGTGATCATGTACGAACTGAGCTAAAAAAAAACTACACACACTATGTGATATCTACTGTACCCCAGCCATCATCATGTCAAGTTGAGCTAATACATTGGTCGACAGGACCTGCGAGTTCCCAACATTAAGCATGTGAGATTTCTGATGGTCGAGTATGATTTTCTGGACACTGTCCAGGTCACCAATATAGCGCACAATAGTGTTGAAAGTCTCACTCCCTTCAAGCTGCGTGAATGGCAGGATAACCGGTGGATGGGGAATCTGTTCCCGCAGCGCTAACTTCACAACTGCTCCAACAGCAGCGATGGCATAGTCAAGTTGTTGGAGTTGGTGTGACATTGTGGCGGAGAGGAATTCTGAAATGCCGAGGTCACTGCACCATATCAAATGCACGACAACATGAAATATCAGGGGATTATCAAGAACCCCTTGAAGTATGGTGAGGTTCCCGTCCTGAAAGAGATCGAAATGAGTGTGTATTTGGAAACAAAATTGAAACATACTGCGTCAACCGTAAACTTATGCATAAAGGCTAACGGGTTATGATTATTGTTAATCA
This sequence comes from Suillus subalutaceus, assembly GCF_016647625.1. Classification (NCBI taxonomy): domain Eukaryota; kingdom Fungi; phylum Basidiomycota; class Agaricomycetes; order Boletales; family Suillaceae; genus Suillus; species Suillus subalutaceus. The sequence goes on from NW_024540332.1 coordinate 161,611, forward strand.
ATGTGGCTATGACACGGCCCCTGAAATTCGACTGGCATGAGATTGGAGTCTAGCGGGGGGTAGAAAATGTAACCCAAGGCGAGACAACTCCGCACCATGACCAATAGCTTCCGAAAAGTGTTATTCCATGCAACCATCACCTGCTGACGTTGACTACTTGTCGTTCTGATTGTAACTTGAAGAAAAAATGAATTAGTATTCAAATCGGCAACTTATTTGTAAAAAAAACATACCATTCATACCCGGCATGGATGTCGCCTCTGAAATTGCGAGAGAAACAAGCCTCGCCCTCTCGTCATCAGTACCAGCCATTGCAGACGTCGTCAAGATGAATCTCACGATTCTTCTTTTTGCGCGATCTACAATCTGTTTCCTGACATCAGGCCTGACATTAATGACGACAGGAGCTGGCGCAGTTGGCTGCACAGCAGTAGGAATAGTGGTAGACATGGATTGTGAGGTGGTGGCAGCGGGAATAGTGATAGGCATCGACTGTGAGGTGGTAGGGGTCATCGCAGGCATGGACTGTGAGATGGTAGGGGCCATGGTAGGGGCCATCGCAGGTTGCATGGTAACAAGGGCAACTGTTGTAGTTGTTGGCTCAGGTGGCCGAAATACTCTGGACTCAGGTATGAAATACGGTGTGACAGAGGTTCGAGGGCGCCGATATCTCTCAGGATGCTGTGACGACTCTGCTAGCAATTGAGGAACCGGTGGATTGTAGAAAGAGTTGAGTTGAGCTGAGCGAGGAATCAAAGGGTGGATGCTATCACCAGCATCAAGTAGTTTGCTGGTGCTAGACGATGGACCGGGGGCGGGTATGCTAGAGCTGGACAATGGCGCAGCATCTATCTCGTCTGTTAGCAACTGCGGTAGACTACTAGTAGTTGTCGCATATTGTGGGTTGGTGATATGGAGGAATCTTGAAAGTGGGGACATGTCATTATCTGCTTGATCTGTTAATGAGTGATTGGTGTACCACTAGCTTGGGTACTGGCCATTCGAACTTGAAAATCCATCCACAAATCCATCATAGCCTGATGATGAAAATGACCTGTCTCGAAGCTGGTTGGGGAAGTATGGATCGTCGTCGTTATCATGCGCCTGCATACTTGCTTGGAGAAAATGTTGACAGTAGGGAGAAAGAAGATGAAGATCACAGTGGGAGAGCTTGCATCACGTGCCAGAAACATGTTGAAGAAGGACCTTCATACATAATGAAAACTGAGTAGTACCGAGTCAGCGGGATAGTCATACAATCACAATCCGATACTCAGCGGTTGCGCTGCTAATTGGTTGATATCAGTACACAGGTAAGATGGGGCACGAGTATTTCACGTACAATAACAGATGGGGAACACAGGCGAAAATTAAATTGACTCACGATCATCGAGCGTATCTGTTGGGTGATCAAATGCAAACTCATCAGTTTGCATTTGATTATGTTTACATTGAAGAGGGTCAGGGGACTCGACGGGTAAGTGGCATTATGATTGGGTGATGAGAACCTGCAAGAAGAGTGACAGATATGGAGCGGTCGAAACAACTGAAATGACGACATATATGGAGCGGTTCGAAACAACAACATATATGGAGCAGTCAAAATGACGACATATATGGAATGTTCTAATGATGACATATATGGATGGTCGACCAGTCAGCCTTCCATATGCCAATTAATGTGTAGATTGTATTGTATCGCAATAGGAAACATAATACTTCTCATTTTATAGAGTGTAATAACACAACAACACGAGGGGTGCATTTGACAAGTCTCTACTACATTGTAAGCACATATATGAATTCACGAATCGCAAGGACACAATAGATACTTCCATATCAATAATGATCATATGAGAAACAGAGATTGAACATGGGATGAGAAGTGCGGTCTGAGTAAGCCTGCAACTTGTGATGAGTTGAATAGCAATACTTAAAACGAGAGTTTCCCATACCACTGGAAGGGCGATTATCAGCCAGCTGACTTTTCAGAGCCCGCACCTTCGCATGAATCTTCGGATCCATGGTCCGAATTGTCTGGGAACTCGTCTGGGTAAGATTCATCAGACAAGTCTGAGTCTGAGGGTTCAGAGAGTTCCCTAGTGCCAATGCAGGGAAGTCCACCACCAGGGTGAAGAGGAAATGTTGTAGCAGATTTCAAAATGCCCTCTTGACACATGAACTGAGGAGATTTGCAACCTGGTCAGTTTGGGCACTAGTGACACGGAGGATCTCGCATTCGTCCTCATAGACAGCTTGAAGATATCGCCTATCATCCTCAAGTTCTGCCTGGCCACGCTGAGAAAATATCTTTCTAAAGCCCTGCAATTCCCCTTCCGCCATCTTGACCTGCCGTTTGTTTTTGCCATAGATGCTAATGAGGAATGCTTCATATTGCGCAACTTCATCAATCTCCCACATTGCTAATACCATATGTTGGCGTGCGACCTCGCGACTTGTGAGCTTGGCCTTGTATCCCTTGTACAAGGTTGGAGTTGTCATTTGGGAGAGGCCACTCTCCAACTGTTCTTTAAGCTTTCAGACCATATCAATGAGTTATTGGTGTCTGGAAGTAAGTATGTCATACCTTCTGTGTTTCTTCCAATGAGAATTCCGGTTGGAATTTGGACTTCATCACCCGAGCTGCATAGCGAAGCTCCAATGGAGATGGATTGGGGGGGTATGGAAGATACTTCCTTGACAATCAAGACTTTGATGTTTTGTCATGCCTAAATAATGGACTCTCATCCACTTCAGAAGGTGTAGGTTTGCTATCCTGTGAAACACCTGGATATGAGGTATTTAACATTGTGCTCATGGTGTTTAAAGAGCCTGAGGAGCCTGATCTTTGGCTTGAGTTACAGAGTGTCATTTCAGACGGACTTGAGGAGTCCGGAGAAGATAGAATTGTAGGACTGCTCCATTGAGCAGGGGATGAAGGTGGGTCGCTTGATTGAACAGGAGACAACGGTGTTGAGCTGTCCATCTTATTGTGTGCGAATCTTACCTCCAGGCGGAACTTGGGTGGCAATATATCATTGATATCCGGTAGCGGAGCCTGAAAAATGACATCGAATGCATAGGTATCTAGTCTAGTATGCACGAGTCATTCCCTGCTATCACTATGGTCCAATGCACCGGATGTTACACGACTTTTTAGGCCACTGGCTTAAGTCAACAATTAGCTAAAACCAAAAATCGACGCTGCATGGCTGTACTCGCTGCATCACGCTCAAATGCCCACTCTCCAAATCCAACTCCTTCAGATGATGCTGTGGAAATAGAAGTAGAAGTTGATGATCGACCACCTGAGTTCGAAGGAGACTTTTTTGGTACTTACGAGGAAGATGAAATTCAATGGCCTGACGACACGGAATGGTATGCCAGCAGCAGTGAAAGCAGTGATAGCTCAGACTCCGATGATGATATACCTGGCCTCAATGCCAAATGGGAACCCCTCGTTACTGGAGGGGATTTAGAAGACCAATTTGGAGCTGCCTGAAGAAGACAGCACAGGGATGAATAGCCACGATCGTGGTTTGCGTCAGCAGATTGAGCAATGTATGCTTCAGGAAGATGGAATCACCATCATGCGATACCCTGATGGTCGAGCAGGGCAGCCCGTTCCACAAGCTGACATCTGCAATGCTAACGCTGCATATGCTTCCGTCATCAATGACACTACAAATCCATATGCCCCCTTCAACTCTCGAGTAGACTGGGAAATCGCACGATGGGCTAAATTACGCGGCCCAACTTCAACCGCATTTTCGGACCTGCTTGGTATCAATGAAGTCAGTGAATGTGCATTAATCTCACCTTTGAGTTGTGTGTGATGTGTCTATCTTCGTCGCCAGGTCCATGAAAAGCTTGGTCTTTCCTACAAACACTCAAAGGAATTGAACAAAATCATCGACAAGCAGCTTCCTGGTCGCCCAAAGTTCAGACGTGAACAAATTGTCGTCACAGGCGAGGCTTTCGACATTTTCTATAGGGACGTTATTGAGTGTGTCAAGGCTCTGTATGGTGACCCAGATTTTGCCTGATTTTCTGGTCTTCGCACCAGAACACCACTATGCAGACAAGGAACAAACTGTCCAATTGTTCCACGATATGCATACTGGTGAATGGTGGTGGGATACCCAGGTAAGTTTGTGTTTTGAAGACTTCTGCTCATTGAAACTGGCTGACAAATCAAATAGAAAAAACTTGATCAGCGCAAACCGGGTGCTACCATCATTCCAATTATCATTTCGAGTGACAAGACTCAAGTAACAATGTTTTGAAATAAAACAGCCTACCCATTTTACCTCACTATCGGCAACATTCCAAAGGAAATTCAGCCGAAAGCCATCTCACTGTGCCCATATTCTTCTCGCCTATCTTCCTACCACCCGTCTCGAGCACATCACCAACAAGGCTTCACGACGCTGAACCATTGCAAACCTGTATCATGGCTGCATGGGCCTGTATATTAGCACCGCTGGAGGAAGCTGGCCTAGATGGTATTATCATGAAAAGTGGTGATGGTATCCTGCGTCGTGGTCATCCCTTATTTTCTTGTTTCATTGGTGACTACCCTGAGCAAGTCTTGGTTATAGGAGTCAAAGCCATGGAATGTCCCAAATGCGACATACCACCAAACAAACTCGGAAGCAATGTCGTACCTTTCGAGATGCGCAACCTTGATGCTGTCCTTGATGCACTGGCTGCAATTGATCATGGAGATCTTGAATTTGTACGCGCATGCCGCGAAGCTGGGAATTAAGCCTATTATACATCCATTCTGGAAGCCCCTACCCTATACCAACATCTTCCAAGCTGTTACACCAGGATGTACTCCACCAATTATACCAGGGTCCTTATCAAGCATCTCCTTGGTTGGCTGGCTGAGGCATTCGGAGCAGCCGAGATCGATGCAAGATGTCGAAGGCTCCCCCTGAATCATCATATTTGTCTATTTAAGAAAGGTATCACTAGCCTTTCACGAATTAGTGGTATGGAGCATAGTCAGATATGCCGTTTTCTACTTGGCATCATCATCGACATCCGACTCCCCAACCATCTTGCACTGAGCCATCTCATACGGGCCGTCAAAGGTCTACTTGACTTCCTGTACCTTGCTCAATATCCTTGCCAGAGTTCCGAAAACATTGACTCTCCTCAAGGAAGCTCTCGATCTTTTTCACGACAACAAGCAGATTTTTGTCGACCTTGGAATCCGAAAACAATTTCAATCTCCCAAAGCTCCATGCAGGCCGCCACTATATGTCGATGATCCGGACGTTTGGCACGACTGACAATTATAACACAGAATATACTGAGCGCCTCCACATTGACTTGGCCAAAGATGCATATCGCGCAACAAACCACAAAGATGAGTTTATCCAAATGACTCAGTGGCTCGAACGCAAAGAGAAGATCGTTCGACATGAGAGGTATGTCATGTGGTGCCTCCACGGCAATCCCATTCAACACCAACCACATCCACCAAACCTGTCTTTCGACCGCGTTCAGACATTAACAAAGCATCTGAGTGTGAAAGGCGTCCCAATTCAGAAGTTAGTCACAGAGTATGGGGCCACGTACTTCCGTGAGGTGCTTGCAAGATATGTTGCACAACTGCATCATCCACACGAAGCCACCACTCGACGCCGCCTCGAAGACCTTGCTGCCACTATCCACCTTCCATTCCGCACACTTCCTGTGTATCATATAATCAAATGGCGATCTGTTGATGCACTGGGACATGGTGATCTATGTATCACGGTGGACAGCGCACACGTCAAGCCTCGCCGTGTGGCCACCAGTCAAACAGACACTGACGTCCCAGCACAATTTGATACTGTGCTTATTAATGATGGGACTGGCCGCTCTGTAGGTATTGAAGGTCAGTTTTTGAATCTCGAGAATGCTAGGCAGTCACGAATAACAGATTTTCAACAGGCTATTGTGTGGGTCAGATCCGCGTCATATTCTCGATCCCGCAGAATGCTGTTCCAATGATGTTCCCTACCACAATCCAGCCTCCCAAACATCTTGCCTATGTAGAGTGGTTCACTCTGGTTTCCTCCTACACCTGATTCGAACCATGGAATGTTCAAAATCAGCCGCTTTGTGCAATCGGGTGAGAGAGTTGCAAGCATTATACCTGTCACAAATATCCACCGAAGTGTTCATCTTATTCCAAAGTTCAGGACCTGTCAGCACCTCGTCAATGGACCAGCAGCTGAAGTCCTCGAACAATGTGACACTTTTTTTGTTAATTCTTATATTGATAGGCATACATTTGTGACGGTTAGATAGCACATTACATCTTCATTATAGAATGTTGCAGTTTAGCGAGAAACTATTGATTTTATCGGTAGTTTGTTCTTTTTATTGAAGTTTGAATAATTTTGCCTATCTTTGTCTAGCTTTGTGTGGGAGGGTTTTCCTGATGATTAGGAAGAGCGGCTGTTTTCACTTCATGTGTAGCCTTGGTGTTCACACCAGCTTATGCACTAGGTCCTCCCTCCTTCTCCTCCGACACTTCGTCCTTCATCAGCAGGATTAACTGGACACGTTTATTTGCCAAGCTTTCGTGGGTTAATATGTGTACCGTTCTCCTCTTTGCCTGACATTGTGCTAGCCCACAAAATCCGATAGAAAGGGCTCTGGTTTATCCTGCTGTTGCGAGCCTCCTTGGTGCTTGGCTTGGTGCTCCCCCAATTGCACTGGACTGGGATCGACCATGGCAGGTCAATTCCAACATCATTTACTGAGATTCGAGCTCATGATACCTAGGCCTGGCCGCTAACGCCTCTCTTCAGAGGGATCACAGGCTATATAGTCGGATCTCTCTCAGCAATTTCCATCAGTGCATTAAAGTGGTTGACTGAGAAGAACATCAGAAGAGAACAATCAGAGAAGCAGAAAACAACCTGAGGCGCTGATTTCAGTTCCTTCTTATTTAAATTGAGTTCTAGACATCTATTAATCACTCTTTTGGGACTACACCCTTCTATGCGAGTATGATGTCGGCATCAGCCTCCCTGAGAAGTTTGTGTCTTTCTCTGGTTTCGCATTCCCCGATGCATGACGAGACTCTGAAGTTTCCAGCGTCCATGAGACGCCTGAACTTGGCTTCTGGAATCCTTGTGTTGCTGACGTACCAGGCCATCATTATACAACAACAGTTCGGAATTGCACATCATCATTGTGTTCTTGGGTTCTTCCACCTTGCAATGGAATACCCGGGATAGTGCAAGTCGAGTTGGCAATCTGCTGGCATTGCATCTATGCTTTTTGATGCTGTGTGCTTGAGGGAGGTGAAAAGGTGGTTTTGAAGTTGTTTAGGTACAGGAAACTTCTATGAGAGCTAATATAAACGAAGGAGGGATGTTTTTGGGCAAAAGCCTGCTGCAAGCGCACGAACCTAAGGGTTTCAAGGTGAGCTGAGATCCCACAAGTTTAGGAGTGCTGCGACGCTAACTGCGAAGCTTGACACCCCAAAAGGTAGGAGGAGCACTTACGGTCGTGTTTACCGCACTGGAGGCATTGTGTGGCGGGTAAACAGTTCCAAAGCTGGAGAGGACTGGATGTATGGTGCGATGATGACTGTGTGTTCGCATAGGTACAATGTGAACGTGTCACTTGACCATCTTCCCATGGATTTAACGACATCGAAAGGAACTCCTCTTAACAGATATTCTAGCGTTCCGCCTATTCTAAGCCCATGACCCTTGATATCTGGAAGCTTGGTGTTATGAGTGACGCTGCCGAGCCTCTTTGAAAGTTGTGCTTTGGAAAGAGGTCTTAGGCCTTTTGGATGTTTCCAGGAGAAAAGATGTGCTTTCTTGTCCGCTGGGTTGACTTGAAATGGTTTTCGAGAGCTGCTTTTGGGTCCGTTGGACCTTCTTGCGCTACCCAGGAAGTATCTTCTCCTTCGATAGGTGATGCTTTAGTACTCGGGATGTGGAGCTTTGTTACAGGCAGGTTATTACGATCAAAGGCTTCAGATATGTTTTCACGGGTGATGTGTTTGGATGGATCAAACGCTCTGATGGCAGGTACGGTGAATTCTCCCAATCTAGCGATAGAGTAGAATGTGGTGGTAACGCAGGCAAATAAAGCGGCATCTAAGGGATTATCGAGATTGAGGTTTGCATGGATTATGGACAGGATTTCGACAGTAAACGGGAGTCGTTTGGAGGATTTGGATGAGGTTGGGGCTAGAGTGGACGCTCCATCGAGTATGGCTTTCAGTTCTTTTGCGTCCATTATCCAAGGACATCCATGTAGGAGATGCCATGCTTTAAGACCCGCAGCGTAGTTGGCTAACGCTGTGCCTGAGTAAGATCCGGCGCAGCTGGATAAGAATGCAAGAAGTAAGGTTGGGGATATTGGACAGCACTGGTCTTCAGAAATGTGAAATGAGTCACAGTAAATGTGGAAGACTAGAAGTCCCGCTCCGTACGTTTCCTTGGTGGAGTTAGCCCACGATGACCCTATTACTTCTAAGATATGATCTAATTGTTCATCAGATACGTTAATGTTCTGAGTCTCGGGTGACAAAGATGTATGGTTACATGCCTTCCCTCCTGCTGGTAACCATTTGCAAAGTCTCTCACGAGCTAAGCAGTGAGGTCTTAGGAGTGAAGGGCAGGGAACCAGTCCTGGTTTATAACGCATTGGGATGGAGTTAGCTGGGGTTGCTGCGGTCAATGATGGTAATGGGGCGTTGAAACGAGGGTGCATGGTTACAGGGCTACTGAGAGATGGCGTTGAAGATAATTTTATCTTCTTCGATGCAGGATGCTCTAGCTCTTTTGAACGCTTGTTGGCGGATAAGGGTTCTATTGATGACTTTGGCAGCAGGAGTGGAGTACTGCCCATCACGGAATAAACGGAGCTCTGTGGGGGTAAGAGGACTTGACGTGTCGATGACAAGGTGTCTGATTTCTTGTGGAACATGGGCGGGAGGTAGTAGAAGGTGTTCTTGTCCGTATTTTCCTCTGGATGGGCCATCGGCGGGATTGGATTTGCTGGCAACGTATTCTGTGCGGATGTCAAAAGGTCTGGGTAGAGCATGTATGAACTCGTGGATACGCCTGAATACCTCGTTGACGGCTCTGTTCTTGTGGCTCCCTCTCCACCATCCTTCGACAACACTGGTGTTGTCGCCATACACAACGACGTGGTCGCTAATGTCAGGGAGAGTGGCGAGGGTGTATACCAGTAGTTCGAAGCCGATGGCTTCTGCCCATGCAATGTTGTGTTTGCCTCCTCCTGCCGTTTGCCAGCTGGGTACCAGTCTCCAGGCATTCCACCTGTTGTTGATGACGATGCCGATGCTGATCCCAGAACTAGCGTTTGAGAAGGCGAGTGGGATTGAAAATGTGGCCGGTGGGCGGATTTGGCGAGCGACACCACCAGACTGTAGCAAATTGGACCACCAGATGAGGTCAGGTTCTGTCTCCTTGTCAGGGCGTTGAGGCAAGTGGGGCTTTTTCTGGAGAACGGCGGTTGTTCTTTCAAGACTGGTGAGGTAAGCTCTTCCTCTTTTGACTGCTGTGCACGTGTGCATCAATTTACCGTAAAGTTCAAGTGCTTCTTGTAGCACATGTGTAGGCTTCTTTCTCCAAGCATGGATGGCCATAAGGTACTTGTCTACTTTCGGTTGACTTAGCAAGACTATGCGGAGGTAGAGGTCCCAAAGAAAACCAATGTAGATGGTTGAGGAAGTGAAAGGTTGATCTTTGTTAAGCTTCCAGAAGATGCCTAAATCTAATGACACGTCGTCTATGTCCTGGAGATTGTGAGCAAACAACGCATCATGTTCTGATCTCGGCGACGCATTGGAGAAGTCCCTGATGGGACGAGAACAGTCTTCACTAAACTTTTCTATCGAGCCATCATCAAAAACGTGTCCACCGTACCATATGCGACTTGCTGTTTGGTGCATGCCCCATTTAATAAGGTCGCGGTGCCATTCTGCGCGATTACGATTGAATTCATCTAAGAATTCCTTACGGATTCTAAAGAATATGTGGTCATTGACCCACTTATCCAAGGGTCCGATGCCTCGGTAACGGAAAATTTCGGCGCCTGCGTCTGCAAGGTATCCATAGGCACCTGCAGATGGGGTTGCTCCAAAGGCTGTGCACGTATCTATGCAGAACTCATTGTTTGAGGTGCGCACTACAGCTGCAGGCCATTGAGAAGGGTGTAGGGGAATGGTGCAGTAAGCTTCGGCTACGTCTCGAGTGGCCGCTTCTGATCCTAAAGGGAGTCTCGAAATTAATAAGTAAATGATAGAAAATTTTCCCCAAGTGGTTGGGAAGTCGTTAGCATTGATATATGAATTAATAGACGGAATATGAAATTGGGTATCGGGGGTATGAGGGAAGGAGAAATTTTGTATTAGTCTGAATTTGTCTGTTTTGCCTGGTTTCGGAATAATGGAAAGCAGGGAAGTTTGAAACAGTCCGATTAATTTTGTAAGAGAGTGAGTGGAAAAGGGTCCTATGTAGCGTGTTTTTTGGATTTATTCTTATATACTGGCGTCGAACTGTTCTTTATATGTAATAATGGATTGGCTATTAGCTGGGGCTTGGGTGGTATGTATAGTAGGGAAGTTTAGGATGAAACTGGAATGGATACCTTGTGGGACTTTGGCGAAATGTGCTGAAAGACCAGCATTTCTTAGCTCTTTGTCCCATGCTTCTGCTTTGTAAGGTGTGATTGGGTTAAACCTTCTGTGCTCTAGGGCAGCGCTGGGCTCCATGTGTGACGGCGCCGCAACCTGAGCAGATGTGCTTGTTGTCGTGTTTGCTGCTGCTGCATCCTTCCTCTCGTTGCCATGCCGTACATATCTGTTTGCCGGTTTTAGTCCAGAGCGCTTTGTTGATACGCTCTGTCATGGTACAGTTGTCTATCCCATAACGTATAATGTCGGGACCCACCTCACACCTATACATTATCAAAGTTATACAGAAGGACTGATGTCACACATTGTGACTAGATGTGATGAACACATGTGACACCGCTCAACAGCGTCGAAATTCAAAGGTGCTAGAGTACATATCTACTTAAAAACAAATTTAACATTGTCTGCCTCGCATGGAGTAGCTCCTCGCGTTGTAATTGGGCATGGAAACGACAGATTTGCTTTAACAAATCAAGTGTGTGTGTTGAGTCCTGAGAATGTCCATGCTGAAGTCATGCTCCTTCGAGCCGCTGACATAGCGCTAGTGCTTCTACACGGGAAACCTCTGGGGCCGCATCATGATCTTCTTCCGAGTCATCATCAGAATCAGCTTCAATCACCTCACCCTGTTTCTCATCGATCTCTTGACTGACTGCAACAACAATGGCCATTTCCCCACCATTCAAGTCGGACCCAAGGGAATCCCGATTTGTTTTTCCTCAGCTGGCTCGAGCAGCTCGTCTAAGGATAGTGGTTTACCAAAAATGCGTACATGGGGTTTTCATATGATGTGTGGACAATAGCAGGCACTGACAATGGTCCCCACCACCAAAAGTGCTGTCTGATAATGTATAATAGGCATGCGAGGTCAATACATTATACAATATACATTATGCATCGATTTTCTCACTGTCCCACAGTGGGACCATTGAAAACTCGATACAGTATTGAAAATAGACACTAAGGGCGTATACATTATGGCATAGACAACTGTATCATGTTTTCCGTCCCAAGTGAGGGTGGCGGAACACTCGATGACGCGGTGGGTGTGGCGTCTGAGGCAAATGGAGCAGCAAGGAAATGGGGAGTTGGGGTCTCGAAAAGTTCTCGGTCTCTTGTTGGCTCTGGCGTCTGGTGAAGTTGGGGGGGAACACTTCTGGGAGCTAAAGGAGTGAGAGTGCTGTTGTTGACCTCTGCTTGTGGATGCAGTGCTCGTACTGTGTGACTGTTGCGGGGGAGCAAACTGTGGGGTGCACATTGACCCAGAGAAAGTAGAGAGAGAAGGTTCGGTTTGGGGTTTGGTCAACGCAATGAGTGCGAGGGAGGACCGTTTGGGTTTGTTTGACGCGTGATGTGCGCGAAGAGATTTGTAATGGTGCCGCGATGGCCAGGTGTTTACAACCCAAAAGTAGGTTGGCCATGATTGGCCGGTTGGTGATACATTTTGGGTTGGAGTGTGATGTTCATATATTGGTTTTGTTTGGACGTGATGCCAAAAGATTTTTGTAGGTAGCATGACCACAAATTGAAAGAGAAAGAGGTGATATTGTATTTTAGTGTGTGTTCTTTTGGATGAATCGTCTAACGCACCTGAAGAGAGATCTGATGCATTCTGAATTGATTGAAAATCGTTTTGCGCGCTTCATCTAACAGATCTTGATTGATTTTGGCTAGGCTCCAGCTGTTGGAGCTGCCTATGGATAGGTGCCAGCGTCTCCGTTGTTGAGCTTGATATAGTAGTAGTGCTCTCTGTTTGTGAACATCGAAATCATGATGCCAGCGGTGATTCTGCAATGCCGACCAGAAAGCTATGTGCATGTCTATGCTGTCGTCCGGCCAATCATTCTCTTTCATTATGGTTACCATCCGCGGGGCTGCTTCGTTGAATTGTTCCCAGGTGAGACTCTCGTCTTTGACTATTTGTGCTTTGGGGTCTCGAGCAGCGCCAGCGGGAATCCACATCCCGTCGGACATGGGGAGCACCACAAGGGTGTCTTCATCGGCTGTAAACATGGTATGAGAAGCTTCTTCCAAACCACTGTTAGTGAAGTAGAATAGTTCACAGGAATCTCCTGATTTCATTTTCCAGACTGCGTATCGACACGGTAGGATTATGGGGTTAGAAGGAATGTCGATATTGCAGACCAATGCATATTTGGATTTGTTTTTCTTTCGTTCTTCAGAGATGGCTGCTTCTTGTTCCATGAGGAGGGTTTGTTGGCGTTGAGCTTCAGCTTCTTCGGCTTGTCGCCATTCTGCTTCTGCTGCTTGGGTCTCTTCCTGGATTCTCGCAGCCCAACGACATTTGTCTGCATCATTCTGAATATCCCATAGGTTGGCTAGAATTTCTGCAGCTTGCTGTTCGTTTGTCGTTTCGTTCGTGAGTTGAGCACGAGCTTGTGCGAATTCTGCTGTTTCGAAATCCGGCATGATAGCTGAGTTGGGGTCTTCAGCTAGGAGAGGCATTGTAGCGGTTTAACGTAGCAAAGAATGACAGGGGTCTAGAGTAGACAATACAAGGAACTAATAACAATAGACTTAAAGTTGGTTGATGGTGGGTCGGAGCAAAGGAGAGTTACACCACTTCGCTTACTCACGCATAGACTCACAAATATCATCATTTATGTAAAGGTAGTTAGGGCCACAGTGCACCGAACAGTATTCAGGACATAAAAGTAAGTCATCTTCCTACCGCCCCCCTTCAGATTTATTTTTAAGATCCTGTATCACATCTCACATATAATGCGCTTCTCGTTCTGAGTCGTCCTCGCTGTTGTTGCTGTTTTGATGGTGTCTATGGCTGTCAGTGCTGACAGTGAATGCTATACACAAGGCCAACCTTGCAACTCAAAAAAGATTGCTGCAATGGCTATGATTGTGTACTAAGATTCTACCCACCCCTTAGGAAGGTGAGTTTCAGTAGTTTAATTTTAATCCAGGATTTATTGACTCACCTGTATGCTAGCCTGACTACGAATTTAGATGTGAGCCGATCGAATGAGCTACAGTGAGTCATGTTTCAGCTTTCTCATTTGTGCAGTGTGGTTGATGGCACTGCATGTGAGTAGTTCATTGCAGAATGTGGAGTGTTTATCTCAAATTTTACTGCTGCTTGAGCAATGAAGACCTTGGAGTAGAGGAACATCTGAATATGACTGAAGTACATAGGGTTTTATTCTTGTTGTCAGCTTGTAGAATACTTATTCAAGCCTTGCATGCGGTGACATGATACCATACACAGTTGGACTGAACACATGTCAGCCGAGCCCCGAAAGGATTGCAGCTGTGAGCTGTATTCCTGTGGCTGAACCCAGCTAAGGTGAGTCACTTAACAGCAAGAGAGGCTCTGCTGATGAAGTGGACAATGTCCGAGACTCGTGGTTAGCCATATGCAGCGAAAGCTATGGAGAAGTGCAGTCCCAGAGAAAACCTACCAGATGCACATTGTAAATGTCCTAGTTGTCTATCAGAATTCCAAGCTGCGCAGTGACCCAGAAAATAACATCACACCTAGGGAGCACTCTTCTTTGGAATTTGGATCTCCTGAGCTTCAGCTGCTGATCTCCCGGAATCCAGTTTTGTGTTCCCCAATGCACAATGAGACTCCAAAGTTTTCTTACCATCCATGAGACGCCTAAACTCAGCTTTGGGGTTCCTCATGTTGCCTGACGTGCCACTCAGAGGCCAGTACAACAACCCATTGGAACCGCTGATTGAATATCAGGGACAGAGAAGGTAAGATCTGAGGTCTGTTTGCAATCTGCTGGCATTTCACTTGCACATTTGTTATAGGTTGAGCGCAAAATAGTGTTCAGGACATAAAAGTAAGCCGTCTTCCTACCGTTCCCCTCCAGATTTATTTTCGAGATCACATTATTTACATCTCACATCTCACAAAAAGTGGATCTCCCCTCCATCCTGAGAATTAAGGGTTGAATCGGAGATGTCGACAAGGGTGTTGGCTGGGAGAGCCGCGAGCCTTTTTATGAAAGATGTTTGGACGATGCACGAATTCGAAGGTGGTGGGAGGCGGAGAGACATCGTAAAATGCCATGCTGTCGTACTGTCTGTTTGAACTTTGCACAGTCCGAGTCTTTGGGATCATCTACCCATCATGTACTTTATCATGTCCTGGTTCCTACCTTTAAATTTAAATGCTGACATACATGCCTCCGCCATGCTATCACTCAAGGGTCTAGTTACACCACCTGGATCAACGTGAATTACTGGCAACTCAAATTTACACACTACCATCAGTGAACTGGCGAACAAATTAGAATATCATATTAGGCTATATATTGACAACAATTGCCACAATCTATGTAAACATGGAGGGGGTTGTTACACAGAAATGTTTGGCTATATACAGGAACAATGATTTTCGAAGATAAGCAATTGAGTTGTCCCATGCTTGATGCACCGTCTCTTACATCTACGTTCATAGTAAGCAAAGGCGAAACTCAAGCAGACCATGTAAAATGCGGGTCTAGAAGTGTCAAGATATACATGAAGTCGCCACCTACCATTAGTGCGAGGTCCTTCTATCAGGTGAATATCAGTAAACTATTATGCAAAGTGTGATGGCTGGGACACTCCATGCTCCTTATGAGTTGCTGCGGTTAATATTTGATCTTACAATGAGAAAATGCGAGTTTGAGTTTGACAACTCCTTTGCTTGGTAGAAGACCGGCCATTTGACCTGTACATGGTAGACGGTTGCTTAGGCCAACTGAAATTCCTGCAGCGTGCTTCACACGGAAGTCTGTGACTAGTCCACATCAAACTCATCGTGAAAGCATTTTGTCAACAACGTGCTTATGGGGTTGTTTCGAGGAGTCGCACCAACGTACAACACCTGAAGTTCTAGACCACCTCCTTATGATGTTCGATTTACACAGTCACGAGGTGTGTGAATCTTCGTAAGCTGTTGGTTTTATCTGCTATATTGAGCAAGATACATCAGTAAAACACCCAGTTCCTTAACTCACTTATTTTTACCTTTCTTTCGTTGTGACAAGTGTAGACCTACTTACTTCTTGCTTTTCGTGCTTTTTCCCTTACTACTGAAAGCAAATTAAGGAAAACAAGAGTGGAAATCAAATTGAGGATAATAAGTACAATGTATATAAAATGGAGAGTTTAGGACGCAATCTCAAATGTGTGATGATCAGCATATTTGTTAACATAAAATTTGCAGAAGGAATCATAGGTCTGGTAGTGCCAGAGGTTGGGGGAAACGAATCAACTACCATAGACAGGAATAAGGTGAGTGGCGCGGTTAGGGTTGGATAAGGGTATGGGTAGCAATAATATGACCCACGTACCCTGGACTATTTATAGGTACCTTTGGACTGTACAGTAGAGCAAACCTTAAAGTCTTAAACTCTAAATGGATCATACCACCTTGTGATTTCATTTTCCACATCTTACCAACATTTCGAATCATGTTATCCAAACGGACTAAGAAGCCCACATAAAACCTTCTGGCAATGGCTGCTGAGGGCCAAAACAAGCGGAAGGCAACAGACAATGCTTCTAACACTATTATTGCACCTAAACATAACAAAATAACATCATCTGTCAACTTGGAACAAGCTACAAAAAGTCCATCCCCAGGCCCGACTTCCTA
Source organism: Suillus subalutaceus (assembly GCF_016647625.1). Lineage (NCBI taxonomy): Eukaryota > Fungi > Basidiomycota > Agaricomycetes > Boletales > Suillaceae > Suillus > Suillus subalutaceus. The sequence goes on from NW_024540332.1 coordinate 177,930, forward strand.
TTGAGCCACAGTACGGACCGAAGAAGAGGAGGCATCTCTCACAGATGCCATTGTAATCTCTGATGATGATGCAGAAAAGGCCAAGGAAAGTTCAGTAGAAGATGTAGCAGAATCCTTGGAGGCCGAACTAGGTAGTGTTTGATTTCTAAACTTGTTAATCAGTACTAATCACAAATGGCTACAGAAAAACTCATGAAGGATTGGGTCTCACCTATATATGCTTTTTTTCACCCGACACCGGCAATCGAGTATCATGAGCAGCGCCGCTGCCATGTCTTCAAATGTGCAGCCCACAGCTGCAACCACAAAGTTTGGCGTTACCTTGATAAGAAAGATGCAAAGTCAACAAGCAACATGCGTAAGCATGTGAAGAGCTGTTGGGGCGACGCAGCATTACAAGCCGCAGTTGATTGCGGCAACATGAAAGCGGCATGCGATGGGCCAATCAAGAGTCTACTTGAAATGGGGTCAATCAAACTTTGTTTGATCGCAAAGGCAAGGGGAAAATTACTTACTCACATCGGCAACACACACGAGCAGAATCACGGTGTGTAACATCACTTGCTACGAGGGTGCCGCTAATCCACAGGTAATAGTGCCGAGATTGTGTGATGGGTTTCAGAGAGTCTGCAATCCTTTGAGATTGTCAAGGATTGAGGATTCATCTCGTTAATGAAAACGGGACAGCCAGAATACTACATACCTGCACCGAAAACTGTTGTGCGAGATGTCAGGTTGGTGTTTGTTAAAACATGGAGACGTATAGCAAGAATGCTGCAGGTGAGAGTCATCAATGTTGCATGAATAATTCCGAAGCAATAATATTACTTACTAGGACTATACCAGCAAGCTGAACTTTGCGACCGATGCATGGACTTCGCCGAATCATCGCGCATATGTCGCAGTATCTGTCCATCTTGAGCATGAGGGACAGCCGCTATCCATGATCCTTGATATTGTTGAGGTTTCCAAGGTAAAAGTAAACGGAAATATAGACATACCTCCCACTGACTAGTTATAGTCACATACAGGTGCGAATTTGGCCGAAGCATTCACAGAAATCCTAGAAGAATTTGGAATATCAGATAGGGTATGAAACTCGAATATCAGCAGAGAAAACTCACCTCACGAGGACATGCAGATGTTGAATGTCGCAGCAGACAATGCATCGTCAAATGACACACTTGTTGCAGAGCTTGCAAAGATCCTTCCGAGTTTTGGTGGCGAAACGAACCGAACGCGGTGTTTCTTGCACATAGTTAATCTTGTGGCAAAGTCGTTACTCCGTGAGTTCGAGAAAAAGGGAAATGAGTCGTGTGATACTGTGGAGGAAGGCTCACTCACCGAAGACGAGGATGATGAGGATGATGTTCCAGAGCTTGAAATGTAGGAAGATCCCAGTGGTGTCGATGATGAAGGTGATAGAGATGATGATGAGGACGGGTGGGTTGACGAGGCTGCATTGTTGAGCACAAATGAGCACACAGAGCTGATGCACAGTATCCGTCCAATCAAAGTGGTATTGATTAAGGTGAATATGAATCACTTACCTTGCCATGCATCTCCTGAACAACATTCCCTTGCAGCTTCGCAAACTCGCATACAAAATACTTCACTCCACCACCATACTCCTTCCCGTGTGGAAATCAATCCTTGAAGATCTGAAGCTAGCTGTGAGAATTATGCCACGCGATGTATCCACACGCTGGAATTCCACTTATGATATGCTGAACTTCGCCCTCAAATATCGGAAGGGCATTGATGCAATTACAGACCAAAGAAAGCTTGGACTAGGTGAGTATGAATTAAAGCCTAATGAGTGGCTGCTTGTGAAGCAGCTGCGCAATGTACTCAAGGTATGTGATGTGACACATCACATGCCAACTCGAGCTAATAGTAACATTTACTTTGTAACAGATTCTCAAGGACGCAACACTCTTCTTCTCCCGTTCAATGCTGAATCTCGCCATGGTGATCCCTGCTATGGATCACATCGACCATGTCTTCACCAGCGCCATCATCAAGAAGGAACACCTTGACCCTGCAATCTGTGCAGGCCTCAGACTGGCCAAACGCACTCTCAATCGCTATTACTCGCTCACTGACGCATCCAAAGCCTATCATATTGCAATGGGTACATGGTCTGTATGTTTTTTTACATATATATGATTCATTTCTTCTAAAAGTGCAGTCCACGGATTGTCCTGTTCCTGCTCATTGCAATTGATTGCCTCATTCTCCTCCGCCTCCTCCTCAGGAACTTCTCCAGACCTGTCATTGGGATCACGGTACATGTGATGACTCTGCAGCGTCGTGGCAATTGTGAAACATTGCAGCTTTTCATCTCGATCTAGATGTCGACAGATCTGGGGGTCGTAGTCATTGTTCTTGGTACCCTGTGCGGGGTCCTTGATTTCCAAAATATGGGCATGCTCGGTCGCATCTGCAGACCACTGGATGAGAGCACCAATGTTGCGCGTGCCAGAAGTGATGCTCTGGAGGAGTTCTAGTTTAGGAATGAACCAGTTATCAATAGGCCTCTTGGCTCCCATCCGCACACCCGAAGTCAGAATGATGTCTTTATTGTCATGGAAGGTCGAAAGGGACCGGTCAATACTTGCCAATAAGTCATCGTCAGGAGCAGGGCACTGCGCCAAATATCAAACATCCATGAGGGCACAAATTGCGATAATGAAACGACAAGGAGCTGCACCGCATATCAGGCCAACAATGTAGCGCTGGATATCACGGTGACCTCTGCTGGTGACTTGTTTGAGTTTTGAGATTCCACCAGCGAAATGACGGTAGCCTATGACTGGCTGTAGGATCGAGAACCAGAAATCAAGCTCTGAGGCACCCACAATTACTAAACACCACTGGCAGTCATGGTCGAACAACTCCTTGTGCCAATGATGCAGTGGTTCTGACATCAGGAAGATCGAGGGATCAGTGAGCAGGCCAGTCTATCCAGAATGGTGCAGAAACACCATTTAGCCGGTATTCAGTGCAGGTGCCAAAATACGCCTTGAGATCGTTGGGATTGATGGTGATGCTGTCGAGCTGGCCAAGCATGACAGAATGGGTATGAGGGGGATGCCGAAAACTATCACTGAACTGCAGATAAGAAGCCATAGTAAATGGAGAGGTCTTCCCACGTACACAGGCAAGCATAGCTGCCTGTGGGGTGTCGACGATGAACACTGCGAGAGGAGTAAAACAGTGCTGAACATTTCCAACCGGATCAGACATCATGATGCCAACTTCCGCCGCTTTCATCAATGGCTTAAGAACAATTGAAAGACATTGATGTATAAGGTGATCTTCAAGCATGCCTCGCATGCGTTGATTAGGGTGTAGGTACTTTGGGATAGGAAGGAGGGCCGTAAGTAAGAAAGCTTTTGATGAAAGTTTTGTATGAGTACACATGTGTATGTTGGCGAGTCCCAGAAGAAGCGGATGAGCGATTCTAGCACCAGTCATTGTAGTTATGTTGGTTTTGTCGGAGGACAGTACAGCGCCGAGAACTGTAGCACCTCTTGGAAACTGAGTCTACAGGAAGTGTGTTGAGATAACAAAAAAAAATAAACTGCTGCACATACCTGCATTTCCAAAGCAGCATCACCTGTCGTCCATTCCGAGTATACTCGCATAAGATGTGCCACCATTGTGTAAACACGATGAGGGACAAAATCAAGCTTATCGTGGAAGAGAGGGTTGGAGAAAAGACTCTCCAAGAATTCAATAGGGTCCCTCCAAAATAATTGAATCAGATATTTTGTGGGATGGGTCGAGGGGATGATCTGACACTTCCAGCTTGGTCCGCTAGGAAGCATCTCCACATGGCTTCGCAATTCTCTAGCGTTGCTGAATGAAAGTTGCAATTTTTGGATCTGAACAGGGGGTGTAAAAGTTAGAATCAATACTGTAGAGTGCGAAGACTGGTACTTACCAGGGGAAGCTTCAGAAATACATCAATTGCTGCCATACTAAGGGGTGAACACAGAAGGAAATCACTGATTTCCTGCTCTTCCTTGGATGCGAAAGGGTAGAAAAGATTCTCCTTCCTGTACTCTGCATATTCATCAGCATCAAATACATCTAAAAAGGTCAGACCATCCTCAGAGTAACACATCCCAGCACCCTCGTACCGCTCCTCCAATGACCCTTCAGGCTACTCCAAAGCCATCTTTGATAAAATTAAAGTCGCCTTCAAAGTTCATATGCACCTGATTGTCTTCATCACGCATACTACCAGCCTGTTGCTCAGGATCAGCTTGAGGTGAAGTGTGGCGCAATGGCAGTTCTACCTCAGCAAACTGTGAGATATTGACGATGTCCTGAATGGAGCTATGACAGTATGTTTGAGCCAAATGAAAAGTGTGCGAAGCCGAGAAGCACCTGGCTGATTGCATCCTTGGACACCAAGCTATACTTATTGACTTCTGGCGCCATCATGCAGAGGCAGCAAATTCCTGGTTATCGACAGCAGACCTTAACATTGGGTAGGGTTGGACACGGGTAAACCCGCGGGTATGATCGCCCAAACCCACACCTGTATCCTACAAACTACCCATACCCGTACACCCAAGGGTACTGAGGGGTGTGGGTCACTGTAAGGGTCATAAATGGGTAGCAGGTACAACAGGTACCTCTGCTACCCGTGCTAGTAATCAGTGCAAATGTATATGACAATGTAGTACTACTGTAATATAATGCTATCCCATCCGTTATTGAGTGCCTCGTCATCTGCATCAGCCTCAGGGCAGACTAGCCACTGCGCTAATATCCTTGTCCTTCACTAACCCTAATTGGCTCCATAGTCCAACACAAAGTAGAGTGTGGGTGGACTGAGCTGAGAGCCGATTTTGGACGTGTGACAGGAGCAGGCGTCCCGGCTGAATATTCAGTTCAACGTCGACAGATGTTGCTAAAATAATATAATTAAAACTGAATTCACCAACAATTAAAACAAAACATACCTGGAATCAGTTAAATAGTCAAGCGCCATGCAAGAAAGGTGAGGGTAGGTCTTGCGGTGTCCATGCCACCAGGCGATTGGATCCGCGATGTCTTCGATGTCAGTGTTAAGGTAGGTTTTGAGTTCCTCACCACTTGTCTTGACATGTGCAAGTGCGGGGAGCTGGTCAAAAATATTGCTTGATTCATCATCCTGAGTGTTCAAATAAATTAGTATCGAAACAAAAGCAAAAGGGTCAGTACACACCTCGTCAACATCATCAGCCACTGCAGGCTCATTGTATTCAATGTCTACTGCACGCCGAGAACCATACGACTGTTTGAATTCCAAACAAATGAGTTTCTCTGCAGTGTGAATCCACTCTTGTGGCCAGCCTGCAGATCTGAAATATGCTAGCTTATGGTGGGGATGGAGTACTATAATAAAATGAGTGAATATATGTAAAAAAACATACAGACCACTGTACCCATTGCAATACGATAGGCTTTGGATGCGTCAGTGAGCGAGTAATAGCGATTGAGAGTGCGTTTGGCCAGTCTGAGGCCTGCACAGATTGCAGGGTCAAGGTGTTCCTTCTTGATGATGGCGCTGGTGAAGACATGGTCGATGTGATCCATAGCAGGGATCACCATGGCGAGATTCAGCATTGAACGGGAGAAGAAGAGTGTTGCGTCCTTGAGAATCTGTTACAAAGTAAATGTTACTATTAGCTCGAGTTGGCATGTGATGTGTCACATCACATACCTTGAGTACATTGCGCAGCTGCTTCACAAGCAGCCACTCATTAGGCTTTAATTCATACTCACCTAGTCCAAGCTTTCTTTTGTCTGTAATTGCATCAATGCCCTTCCGATATTTGAGGGCGAAGTTCAGCATATCATAAGTGGAATTCCAGCGTGTGGATACATCGCACGTGCATAATTCTCACAGCTAGCTTCAGATCTTCAAGGATTGATTTCCACACGGGAAGGAGTATGGTGGTGGAGTGAAGTATTTTGTATGCGAGTTTGCGAAGCTGCAAGGGAATGTTGTTCAGGAGATGCATGGCAAGGTAAGTGATTCATATTCACCTTAATCAATACCACTTTGATTGGACGGATACTGTGCATCAGCTCTGTGTGCTCATTTGTGCTCAACAATGCAGCCTCGTCAACCCACCCGTCCTCATCATCATCTCTATCACCTTCATCATCGACACCACTGGGATCTTCCTACATTTCAAGCTCTGGAACATCATCCTCATCATCCTCGTCTTCGGTGAGTGAGCCTTCCTCCACAGTATCACACGACTCATTTCCCTTTTTCTCGAACTCATGGAGTAACGACTTCGCCACAAGATTAACTATGTGCAAGAAACACCGCGTTCGGTTCGTTTCACCACCAAAACTTGGAAGGATCTTTGCAAGCTCTGCAACAAGTGTGTCATTTGACGATGCATTGTCTGCTGCGACATTCAACATCTGCATGTCCTCGTGAGGTGAGTTTTCTCTGCTGATATTCGAGTTTCATACCCTATCTGATATTCCAAATTCTTCTAGGATTTCTGTGAATGCTTCGGCCAAATTCGCACCTGTATGTGACTATAACTAGTCAGTGGGAGGTATGTCTATATTTCCGTTTACTTTTACCTTGGAAACCTCAACAATATCAAGGATCATGGATCGCGGCTGTCCCTCATGCTCAAGATGGACAGATACTGCGACATATGCGTGATGATTCAGCAAAGTCCATGCATCGGTTGCAAAGTTCAGCTTGCTGGTATAGTCCTAGTAAGTAATATTATTGCTTCGGAATTATTCGTGCAACATTGATGACTCTCACCTGCAGCATTCTTGCTATACGTCTCTATGTTTTAACAAACACCAACCTGACATCTCGCACAACAGTTTTCGGTGCAGGTATGTAGTATTCTGGCTGTCCCGTTTTCATTAACGAGATGAATCCTCGATCCTTGACAATCTCAAAGGATCGCAGACTCTCTGAAACCCATCACACAATCTCGGCACTATTACCTGTGGATTAGCGGCACCCTCGTAGCAAGTGATGTTACTCTTGATTGGCCCATTGCATGCCGCTTTCGTGTTGCCACAATCAACTGCGGCTTGTAATGCTGTGTCGCCCCAACAGCTCTTCACATGCTTACGCATGTTGCTTGTTGACTTTGCATCTTTCTTATCAAGGTAACGCCAAACTTTGTGGTTGCAGCTGTGGGCTGCACATTTGAAGACATGGCAGCGGCGCTGCTCATGATACTCAATTGCCGGTGTCGGGTGAAAAAAAGCATATATAGGTGAGACCCAATCCTTCATGAGTTTTTCTGTAGCCATTTGTGATTAGTACTGATTAACAAGTTTAGAAATCAAACACTACCTAGTTTGGCCTCCGAGGATTCTGCTACATCTTCTACTGAACTTTCCTTGGCCTTTTCTGCATCATCATCAGAGATTACAATGGCATCTGTGAGAGATGCCTCCTCTTCTTCGGTCCGTACTGTGGCTCAATAGGAAGTCGGGCCTGGGGATGGACTTTTTGTAGCTTGTTCCAAGTTGACAGATGATGTTATTTTGTTACGTTTAGGTGCAATAATAGTGTTAGAAGCATTGTCTGTTGCCTTCTGCTTGTTTTGGCCCTCAGCAGCCATTTCCAGAAGTTTTTATGTGGGCTTCTTAGTCCGTTTGGATAACATGATTCGAAATGTTGGTAAGATGTGGAAAATGAAATCACAAGGTGGTATGATCCATTTAGAGTTTAAGACTTTAAGGTTTGCTCTACTGTACAGTCCAAAGGTACCTATAAATAGTCCAGGGTATGTGGGTCATATTATTGCTACCCATACTCATACCCCTGGATACCCCTACCCATGACCCCCAGGGGTCACCCATACCCTTGTCCAACCCTAATGTTGGGCGCATGCATATGGAATGAAAGAAGAATGGTATTGCGACATTCACGAGCTCAGAACCTGCAGCGGTAAGTCTTTCTCCCTTGTGTTTGCTATAATTCATTATCATTGAGATTGTTGCAGATGTCACACAGCCCGATTTTGCGATAACTGTTGGCGGTGTACTTGTCCTAATTCTGCGGCCACCTGTAGATTTGAAGGCTTGAAGTAAAGCCTTCGTTCATTGCACGAATTCTGCGGCCATCTGTAGATCTGAAGGCTTGAAGTATACCTTTCGTTCATTGTACTATGTCGTTGAATTGGGGTGCTTTGTTTAAATATGAATAGATATATATTTGTTCATATACATATATATTGTGCTACCGTTATACATATTTCTTTGTGTGCTTGCATGGCTTTGTATCACGCTGTCGAGTTCTACATAATGGACCTCGCACAATTTCGAAAGGTGTACGATCACCCACAGAATAACAATTAACAGCTCCTCGACAACTGAGGAGCCCGACTGATATTGATCACTAGCAATACAACTAACGATTAAGTACTAGGCCGTGGCAAGCCCGAAAAGACTTAAAACCTGAGGGAAACGAACTTTGTTCATACATATATTTTGTGCTACTAGTACCGTTATACTACATGTTTCTTTGTGTGCTTGTATGGCTTTGTATCACGCTGTCGAGTTTGTAAGACCTGGCGCCTTGTGTGTTTGTGCTGTTTGTAATACTTGTGTGGCTTTGTTATTGTTGTGGTACCTTGTCACCAATTTGGTAGTTTGCTGATGTTGTCCTCGTCTCCATCGCTCTCCTGCAAATGACAGCAGCAGCACCCACTGTGTCAGAGCGCTCCCAAGGTATTCTCTTGTAGCACCGATATTGTTTTTTGCATGTTTTACTCACTTTATTGATGACGTAGCCGTCAAAAAGCGTGAGGGCGAGCAAAGTATGTCTCAACTCGTCTGTAGTATCTGCACCCGTCTCACAAGAATGTCGACGCCACAGATGTCGAGAAGCGCGCCTGGATTGGTTCCTGTACGTTTCGATTCCTCTGTATTCTTGTGTTTTTCCAACGAGAGATGCACAGACGTTATCAATGACGACGATGAAGGTAATCATCTAGTGCTGATCTTGTTTTTGAGTGTTTTAGTACTTACTCACTCTGTTAAACATTCAGTTCTTGACAACCCCGAAGGTATGTCTCGAGTACAGTATTGAGTTTCGACTCTCTAAAATCCTTCTAGCCTAAGGTTATAGAAGCGCTAGGACGTCTCGACTCTCCGAGACCGCTGGCAGTTGTCCCTCTGAGGTCCAAGTCTTGCAGATCATCGAAGCTGTCATGGTCCAATGACTACCAAAGTCCGACTATGTTTTTATCTATGTATTGTAGTGTACTGCGCTGGTCTGCAGTCCCAGACACCCACTTTAGTGTGAGGATCCGATTCAACCCTTAATTCTCAGGATGGAGGGGAGATCCATTTTTTGTGAGATGTGAGATGTAAATAATGTGATCTTGAAAATAAATCTGGAGGGGAACGGTACGAAGACGGCTTACTTTTACGTCCTGAACACTATTTTGCGCTCAACCTATAACAAATGTGCAAGTATAATGCCAGCAGGTTGCCAACGGACCTCAGATCTGACCTTCTCTGTCCCTGATATTCTATTAGTGGTTCCAATGGGTTGTTGTACCGGCCTCTGAGTGGCACGTCAGGCGACATGAGGAACCCAAAAGCTGAGTTTAGGCATCTCATGGATGGTAAGAGAACTTCAGAGTTTCATTGTGCATCGGGGAACGCGAAACCGGATTCCGGGAGATCAGCAGCTGAAGCTCAGGAGATTCAAATTCCAAAGAAGAGTGCTCCCTAGCTGTAATGTTATTTTCTGGGTCACCGCGCAGCTTGGAATTCTGATAGACAACTAGGACATTTACGACGTGCATCTGGAAGGTTTGCTCTGGGACTGCACTTCTCCATAGCTTTCGCTGCATATGGCTAACCACTAGTCTCGGACATTGTCCACTTCATGAGCAGAGCCTCTCTTGCTGTTAGGTGACCCACATTAGCTGGGTTCGGCCCACGAACACAGCTCACAACTCCAGTCCTTTTGGGGCTCGGCTGACATGTGTTCAATCCGACTGTATGAGGTATCATGTCACCGCATGTGAGGCTCTAATAAGTATTCTACGAGCTGACAACGAGAATAAAACCTTAAGTACCTCAGTCATATTCACATGTTTGAGATGTTCGTCTACTCCAAGGTCTTCATTGCTCAAGCAGCAGTAAAAATTGAGATAAACACTCCGCATTCTGCAACGAACTACTCACGTGCGGTGCCATCAACCACACTGCACCAATGAGAAAGCCGAAACACGACTCACTAGCTCATTCGATCTGCTCGCATCTAAATGCCCAGTAAGGCTACCATACCGGTGAGTCAATGAATCCTGGATTAAACTACTGAAACTCACCTTCTTATTGTCTGGGTAGAGTACTAGCACACAATCATAGCCATTGCAGCAATCTTTATCTGAGTCGCAAAGTTTGCCATCTTTATAGCATTCGCTGTCAGCACTGACAGCCATAGACACCATCAAAACAGCAACAACAGCGAGGACGACTCGGAAGGAGAGACGCATTATATGTGAGATGTGATACGGGATCGTGAAAATAAATCTGAAGGGCGGTAGGAAGATGACTTACTTTCATGTCCTGAATACTGTTCGGTGCCGGCCCTATCCACCTTTACATAAACAGATGATATTTGCAATGCCAGCAGATTGCCAACAGACCTCAAATTTGACTTGCACTACCCGGGGTATTCTATTGCAAGGTGAAAAAACCCAAGAACACGATGATGACGTGCAATTCCGAACTGTTGTCGTATAATGATGGCCTGGTACGTCAGCGACACAAGGATTCCAAAAGCCGAGTTCAGGCGTCTCGTGGACGCTGGAAACTTCAGAGTCTCGTCATGCATCGGGGAACGCGAAACCAGAGAAAGACGCAAACTTCTCAGGGAGGCTGATGCCGGCCTCATACTCGCATAGAAGGGCATGGTCCCAAAAGAGTGATTGATAGATGTCTAGAACTCGATTTAAATAAGGAACTGAAATCAGCGCCTCAGGTTGTTTTCTGCTTCTCCGATTGTTCTCTTCTGATGTTCTCCTCAGTCAACCACTTTAATGTACTGACGGAAATTGCTGAGAGAGATCCGACTATATAGCCTGCGATCCCTCCGAAGAGAGGCGTTAGCGGCCAGGCCTAGGTATCATGAGCTCGAATCTCGGTAAATGATGTTGGAACTGACCTGCCATGGTCGATCCCAGTCCAGTGCGATTGGGAGAGCACCGAGCCAAGCGCCAAGGAGGCTCGCGACAGCAGGATAAACCAGAGCCCTTTCTATTGGATTTCGCGGGCTAGCACAATGTCAGGCAAAGAGTACTAAGACGGCACATATATTGACCCACGAAAGCTCGGCGAATAAACGTGTCCAGTTAAGTCTAGTGATGAAGGACGAAGTGTCGGAGGAGAAGGAGGGAGAACCCAATGCATAAGCTGGTGCGAACGCGGATAGCAGTGCTAGAACAATCGCCAGCAAGGATGTATGAGGGAAGTGGCTTTCCATACATACGATCAGCACAAATCTTGTCTAATGCGACAATTGTCACCTTGCAGAAGGAGCACCGAACAACACTATAGTTGCGTGGAACACCAAGGCTACACATGAAGTGAAAACAGCCGCTCTTCCTGATCTCTGAGAGAATATGAGAAATTTGAACTGCGAAGGAGAAAACACACCGAAAATCTCCCTCGATCGAACTGATACCTATCCATTTTAATCTCGTCACTCGTTCCGCCGCGAGATGTATACTCGAAACACCACTGCCTGATCCACCCCGCCCACCATACTTGGAGGATCACTAGCCCTGCGACAATCCAAGCGAGTGTTATAACTGGATTATCTGTCAGTGCGTCTTGAAACTGGGATTGTGGACGGTCAGAATCAGCGAATGATGGCCAGAGTAAGAGAGAGGTCTGGGGTAGGAAGAGGGCTGTGAACGCTACGAGGCTGGTGTGGACGCCAACAACGGAGGTGTACCTTGCGTATGGGAAGAACGCGTATTGAACTTCATGTGTGGAAGATGGAACTATGGTCTTTGAGGGTTTCGCAGGCATCTCAATGAGTGGCTCTGGGTCGCGATGCCCTATTAATTCCTGTACCCTACTAAAGACTCAAGAGGGTGCAAGTCTGGAAAAAATATCTGTCATCCCGCGGCTCACGCCGGCCCGCCAGCCACAACCTCATTGGACTTTACTAGGTTTGTCAGCATGACTGTCTTTTTCGTTGTGCTCCCTGATCATAGCATAGTCCTTTGGAGGTCGCAAATGCAAACAGGGAAGTGACAGGAAGACATCGAGTTATTTTTTGGCTGCTGCGGTGTGATATAAAACAAGATTCATAACGAACAAAGACATGTAAGTTCTATATCACTTTGTCTCCCTTTGTCTTCACATATAATCTTGTGAATTTTTGATTGATCGATCTTACCATAGTACTAGATTTTTTTCGTATCCGTGTTTATCGTCCGTTGGGGCGTGGTCCTATGGTAGACAATACCTAACGTGTGTACAAGTTGGCAAACTTGATCGGATTGCCCGGGCCGCATATGATATGATACGACCTCCTCGCTCAGAATGATCGAATGCCGATCACCACAATACGATTTGAACTTGGATATCACTGTCACCAAACCGATCCAAACGTTCGTTATATTAGGAGCAAATATACTGCATGCTCACAGTGATTTATCAAAGACAACTTCGGAACGCCGCTGTTGTGTCGTTGTTTATTCTGACTTCTCAACGACACTACAGTTATACAAGGAGCCCAGTGCGGCATGCGTCGTCCGTCTCTTGTACCGAAATACTACATGCGGTATTCCTTATATGTCAGTAAAGTTCACGGGAGGTGTCAAAATCTCCCCTTTGGCTGGTACGCGCTGCGGGGTATGCCGACTCGGCTCACTCGTGCTTCACGCGTGATCAATTCTCAAGTTGACCAGTATACAACACATGTGACGGTCATGGGTAGAGAATAGCGTTCTAAAGGTGTATAGTCTGCGCTGCCACATTTTAGCCGAATACGGTGAATATTGTCTACATGATAATATGGTTTTCAGTGATGCGTACAACAGCTGTCAGTAGTACTGCGCAGTAGCTTCGGGCATTTCGGCCTTACTTCAGGTAGCTCATCTTATTGTTTGGCTGGCGACTTGACCTTGACATGGACAACTAAAGAATTGATCACCCCTAATAGCGTACAGTGCATTGCATATGAAACTGCAGTGCGAGTGTTTTGAGAAATCCAGACTCGCTGCCTTTACCGGGACTTTTGACATCTTGCCTACTTTGGATGCAAAAGTCCCGATAAAGGCAACAAGTCGAAAACTCGCACTGCAGTTTCATATGCAACACACTGCAAATTGTCTATATGGAGCCTATGATATTTTGACACTAGTCGCCTTCAGCCGCCTCCCGAGTCCTAGCACTTTTTGCAGCACTTTTGATCACCGCAGGAATGATGACCATCCTTTTTATAGCCTCTACCCGCATGTTACGGTACCCTAGTTTCTCATGCATCACGAACGTTTTCAAGCATCGTTCGGAGTTAGAGGTGCATGGAGAATTCAAGTCACTCACGACTCAGAACACCTGAATGCTGAAACCCATTACACCTCCAGGCACATCTTCCAACCCACAGTCAGTGTTGGGCACCTACTACTATGGGTGTAGAATTACCCCCCCCCCCCCCCTGTGGTGTCGTGCGTCTCGCACATCATTTGATGATTTGTTACCTAAAGATGGAAACGGACGGCTAAGACTTCCTCCCCTCTGCTGGTGTCACATGGGTTAGTGTCCAGAGGTATGTCAGAGTGCGACAATTTCGGATCCGTGCTATGCTCCATTTCGACAGATCCCGCCACCCCAGACTGGCGAACATGTACGCTCTTGATCACTTGCTAACATGATGAGACTCCATCTCACAGAAGTCCATCTGATATTCCATGGCATTCGTGTATTCTGCGCTTGTTGTGGAAATTCTCAAGCGCTAGCTAAAGGTATAAAGAGGGCAGTTGGAAGCATGGTGAAGGTATCTTCACAGTTCAGTTCAATTGCGAATTTCATCATGAAATATCTTCTTGCAGCGTCTTCCCTCGCTCTGGCGTCAACAGCGCTTGCTCAGCGCACCTTTACTGTGTACAATGCATGTCCTTTCACCATGTGGTACGTCCATGCGCTTCCTACTGTCGGCATTAATGCTGAAGAGGCGAATGTAGGCCTGCAGTATGTTTCTATCTGTGATGGATAAACGATGGTATGTTCACCAATAGCTAATTAGATGTTCACGAGCGTTGGGACATTGCCTAGCTACACGACTGGGTAGGCATTTAACATCAACTATTTGAACCTGAGCTGACCGTCAACCAGCTGGGAGGCTGGCGAGTATACTGCGGTCACCTTCCAGGTACATCTAATGATCCATCGATCTTGACTTGTCTGACTGATTGGTAACAGGTCCCAAGCACCTGGAATGGACGAATCTGGGTTGGTTTTCATTAAATCTACCCTCCCTTTTCACCCCTTCATATTATGATAGGGACGTCGTGACTGTGACTTCACCACCGACCCCGGCCCGAACTCTTGCCTTGACGGTGGTTGCAATGGGGGACTGGTGTGCGACCCCACCACTGGCACAGTAAGTACGCTTGTTGCAAGTCATTTGAGTTTTCTGACTGCTCTGCTATCAGGGTGTCCCTCCCGCCACCCTTGCAGAGTTCAATTTGGATGCAGGGGGCACCGACTACTATGACGGTGCATAAAGTTCAGGCTAAGGTCATCAGTCAGGCTAACTTCCTATCATAGTATCTCTTGTCGACGGTTATAATTTGCCCGTCAGTGTCACAAATAATGTTGGATGTGGGATTCCAAGTTGCCCTGTGGACCTAGGGCCTGACTGTGAGCAAACTGTACTCCAGTTGTGTTCAAATCTCTGATAATTTTTCCGTAGGTCCGGCACCTCTCCAAGGCCCTTATGACTCCACCGGCTTCCCTGTTGGGTGCAAGAGTGCATGCGATGCTGACCTCGATGGTGACCCAAGTAAGAGTTATCTCCCGTCGAACCATGCAAACTCCTTATCAAATATCTAGCAAACTCCCCCAACTGCTGCACTGGCCAGTATGACACACCTGCTACGTGTCCTTCATCAGGCGTTGAATACTATAGCTACTTCAGTAAGTGTCATCACGCTGTCGCTTGTCTGCAGGTGACTGATTACCCATATGCAGAGGATAACTGCCCCAACGCATATGCTTATGCATACGATGACGCAACTTCTCTATTCACTTGCGAAGCTTCTCTCAATGCTGAGTTCACAATTACCTTCTGCCCACCAGGCTGAGTAAAGGGCATTTCTATTCTTGTTGACAAGAACTTGGTAAGACATTCGGGAGATTTTTTTTTGTTTTTTTGGGGGCGAGCGCAAATGCGTGCTACTTATCGAATGTCGTCGTGTTATATAAATCTACGTCAATGTTAATAAACGTCGTCCTGATCATAGTCAAGATATATTTTCCGATGCTGCACCATTAGCCTAGCCTCCTCCCTCCGCCCATCTTTCAGTGTTCGAACATTGAGGTCGCCGGGGATACAAGAGTCTCACTGGATCAGATGTGACATGTCCGAGGGCTAATAGCGCTATTCGGACGCTGCCAGTAGGTTGAGAAATATATGAAGAAGGTTCAGATGATGATCTTGAAAGGTAACCGGTCAGTCTATTTTGCACTACTCTGCAACTGTCCTGGATAGAATGGATCTAAGCATGCATCTTCCGATTAGGGATGGCGCACGAATATTGATATTTCCAAATGCAGCGCGGGTCTGCGGGAATACTATTAAGACTGTAACTCCCAGATTCTCCCTTGCCACAACGGGGGCGAAATTTATTTATTTAGCAAGTGACATTTCTCGATCTACCACAAGCTATATGTACTCAAGCTTCATTCCTTCGCACTCCGACCCTGGCTGCAATACAAAATGCAGCTACACTCAAGCACCATGCAATATCTTGCCAACGTCTACCATCCTCTTCTTGTCATCCAATCCAGAATACCTCGTAGTGTGGTCACTCGTCAGGTTTTGCCTCGTTACCCCCACTACGAGCTATCCTTCATCGATGCATTGATAATTACACTCATTCATGGCTAGTCCCTTATCTTCCACATCGTGTCTGCATCACACGCTTACTCTCTTCTTTCCCTGTTTCTACATATCATGATCCCTTGCATCCGACGCAGAATACCTCGTGTCAGAATGAACTATCATGAGCATGGTTGCTCAATCTACCACAAGCTATACTTCATCGACGATGATTCTCATTCCGGCCAGTCCCATAGTATCGCACATCACACATGCAGTGCCCCGCATGCCTCTCGTTGCGAATTGTACTCTCTTACTTCCAAGTTCTACTACCTTAGTTCGCTCCGCCGCCACGTACACAGACGAAAAGAGATCATCTAAGCTTATTCGCGACTTCACTGTTACTAAGCTATCCATTATTTCCCACATCCACTTCACTAGCTGGTTATGAACATCACATTTCACAGGGACCTCCCTGAGTACTAGTAGTAATGGATATTGGCGACGCACTGTCAATATAACGATTACTCTGGGCGTTCACTCGAGTACGCCGGTTTTGTTACATGCACGAGTCACTAGAGGATACTCTCTGTACATGGATGACGTTGGCCACCATACTGTAGTTTCACCACTGGCAGCCGGATTTCTGCATCTGGAAGTGAGTGAACTACATAGTGCGTCTCTCAAACTGAATCACTTCGTTCTAGGACGTTTTCGTGCTCAGGACTTAGACTGGGGTGGGATACGTGACTGTATTCTTTGGAATTTGCGGGTGCGGGATTGATTTTGACTTGTACATTACTATTAGTTATGGGCCACGTTGCAATTGGCGTAGGTATGGCTGCGCTTCTGAATCTTCGTGCCATCCTCACTAACGCCACAGAACATCAAACATACGGGCCTCTGTCATCGCTTCCGTTCCTGCACCACTATCAAGCCAGGTGCTCAGCGCTTATAACTCTCGGAACCCACTTTGCTTCAAGCATATATATGTGTGTGTGGGTGTGTACAGGACGTCTTCAGAGAAGTATGCCCACTTAGAAATGCTAGTCTCGCTGGTTGGTGGTATCCGTCGGGTTGATGTGATACTGCCTATCCAACGAGTCCGGCATGTGATGTCTTACGTGCTCGTGGCTGGTGATTTGCATGACACGCTTCTTCTCATTCACAAGGAGCCCGTCTTCCTCTTCCTGATGTTCTTCTGCGGCAATCTAGCTCACGCTCCACTGAACTTCATAGAATTCCCGCGGTCGATACGATAGTATCTATCCGAACGGGATCTCCTCGCCCAGAGTCGCACTCTCACCACGCCGATTCAAACGTCCATCATATCAAGAGCAAATACTGGATGATTTACGGAAGTAAGCAGGCTCGCCAACATTGTGATTAATATCGTACGCTATTTATTGATTGATGTATCAAGTCAGGACATTGACAACGAACGGAACGCTGTTGTTGCGTCGTTGTTTGTTCTAGCCATCCGCTGGAAATACGGTGTCGTCTGTCTCTTGCACCTTCTTCATGGACAGCTCCCACAAAGGTTTCGTCTCCTAGTCTCGTTTACTCCATCATCGTGTTCAGCGCTGCGACAATCACCTGCACGCCATCGTATGGTGTGCTCCACATTTTCTTCTTTATGCACCTTTACGTGACATGTCCCTTTCTTCCAGTGCAGAATACCTCGTGGTTGTCGTTATCGATCCACCGCGAGCTATGTATATACTTACGCTTAATCTCTTATACTCGTTCCGCTTGTTTCAGTTCACAATTGGCTTCGATTTGACTTATGCGGATACCCACGCTTCTTAATATTCGTATCATCCTCATTAACATCAAACACATACTCTATCATCGCTTCCGTTCCTGCACCACTATCAAGTCAGGTGCTTAGCGTTTATCACTCTCAGAACCCACTCTCGCTTTAAGTATATATGTGGGTGTGCGCAGGACGTCTTCAGAGAAGTAGGCCTACTTGCAATGCATGCTAGTCTCGCAGTATGGTAATGGTCCATGGAGCTTGCGACGATACAATATTGCCTACTCTACGAGTCCAGCATGCGATGTCGTGCGTGTCCGTGGCTGGTTATTTGCATGATGCTCTTCTTATTATTCACAAGGAGTCCGTCTTCCTCTTCTCGATGTTCACTGCGGAATCTCAGGTTCCACACAGGATTTGAACTTCATCGGATTACCGCGTTCGATACGATAAAAACGGAATCTCCTCGCTCAGAGTCGCACTATCACTACACGTTCATCAGAGCAAGAGCAGACACTGGATGATTTATTGAAGTAAGCAAGCTCGCCGACGTCGTGATTAATATTATGCGCTGTTTACTGATTGATGCATTGGACCAGGACATTGATAACGAGCGAACGCCGTTATTATGACATTGTTTGTTCTAACCATCCGCTGGAAGTACGGCGTCGTCGGTCTCTTGCACCCTCTTCATGGACGGCTCCCACAAAGATTTCATCACCTAGGTTCGTTTACTCCATCACCTCAGCGCCGCGACAATCACCTGCACGCCATCGTATGGTGCGCTCCACATTTTCTTCTTTCTGCGCCTTCACACTTGTCCCTTTCATGCAATACAGAATACATCGTGGTTGTCGTCATCGATCCACCGCGAGCTATGTGTATACTTATGCTTCATCCCTTCACACACATTCTGCTTGTTTCAGTTCACCTTGAACGCTAATTTCAATACAACATCTACGCTCTCGAGCACCATCATCTACTGTCTTCTTCATGGTCAGGTCTCTCCTGTACCCAACGAAGAATACGTCGTGGTAGGTGGTACTTCGTTTGTCGAGCGATCGCTCAACTTCCCACAAGTCATACTTCATCGGCCATCGACATCCATCGCTAGTTTCTTATCACATCGCATATTGTGGTGTCTATCTGCATCGCACTACCCTCTGGCCTCTAGAGTCTACGTCCCTTGTATTCGACGTGGGGTGCCACGTGGTGGGCCAGGAAGTTGTCGAACTTGAATCAGCAATTGCTCGACCCACCATGGCCTATCCTTCTTCGATGCGATGTTCGTTTTGGCTCGTTCACTCCATCACCCGCCGCCTGCACATTCTCTTCTTTCTGCGCATTTGACTCTACGGATCTCCCTCCCACAGTGGAAACATTTCCCGATCCATCACGGGTTATACTCAACCTTCATCCCTTCCCACTCTGTCCCCTTACTCGATTTCATCATCTTAACGCTGGTTGCAGCTACTCTCTCAAGCGCCATCCCATGCCACCAGTCACTATCCTCTTCTTGGCATCCAATGCAGAATATCTCCCCGTGGTGAAGCTGTCGCTCCATCCACCACGAGCTATTCTTCATTGATCATGATGCACACACATAGCTAGGCCCTTGTCCACGTCGCACATCATGGTATCTTTTTACATCGCACCACCTCTTCTTTCTGCTTCTAGAGTCTATATCTAACACATTTCCGGCGGTTCGTGTCCACCCCGTCATGCTGTGCAGCACTGACGCACCTGAGAAAACGCCAGACCACTTAGCGATACTCACTGCGCCCGGAATTCCTCCCCATCGACTAGATCTCAAAATAAACTGCATATGCGCCATACGACGCAACCTCTCGGTCAAGAAGGGATTAGTGAAAAATGCATGGGTACGGATAACAGCTCTACATCGTCGAATTGTCGAAGTCCAATTGCTTAACAACCTCGAAAACCACTGTATTCCACGTATCGTGTTTTCTTTTCATGCCTTACCGCACAAGTTGGACGGTGAGTCGCAAACAATTTCCTTTGAGACTAGTTTAGGTCTCACGCTTTCTCGCACAGTTCTGGATCTCACAACGGATCCAAAGTTTTGCTCATGATCAGCTATACTTATACTGCATTGTCCTGCATGAAAAGCCATCGAGATACGCTGTGCTTATTTTGAGGAGCAAATAAACGATAGTGGAAATCTAGAGTATTAGTAGACTTTTGTACCCTAGATTTCCACTATGACGATGGCAATACAAGCAACGACCGAAGGTCACTGCTTGTACGACATATAATTTATAGTTGCACCCTCGATCATGACTGCAGTCCCAGTAGCGCCGAACTTATACCTTCCTGCCATCAAAAATCGGCAGTCAGCTGCCGCGGCTCGCCTTTCCTTGTAGCAATGTGTTCAAACCTTTTGACCATTTGCGATGTCCATAAAAGAATATCGAAGAAAACCGATCCTGGACCATCCGTTACTGGCGGCGCTCTTTCGTACATTCATGCCAGAGGAGGCCCCTCTTAAACTCCTCCACCTAGTGTTCCACAGCGGCCCTAGGCCGGGTGGTAGTGTGCCGGTCACAAATTGGTATTTGTGGATGGTGGATGATAGGCCCGATAATCACTACCTCAGTAGTCAATATGACTGAGCGAACACACATGTGTTCGCTCAATCGTATTGAATCTTACTGTAAATGCACTGATGTAGAATAGAGGAAATTTATGTTCGGCATGTAGAACACGAATTCCTGTATTCTATTTCAGACATTTGACCTCATCGGCCGATTTTGTCGTATGCGCCGACCGCACTGTGGGACGAGGTAATGGTTCTAGACAATCATCAGAAATCATCTCACCCTATCCCTCATTGAAAGAAACTGCTGCATCTGACCACGGACTTCTTCTTGGTTCACCTGACGATGTAGTAAGGCACCTTAGCGATAAGCCTGGTATCAAGATATGACCTTCATACGTACTTAATCTTTTCATTTTACATACACAATCACCAATCCTACCATGCGTCATACACGTTTCCCATTGGTTCTCCGTCCCAATCAAACGTATTAATTCCTCCCCTCGTCGGATGATCTCCCTTAGTCTTTCAACCCAAGACTGAGTCTGTCCCACCCTTGGCAGCACTATGCTTGTGTTCCCGCGGTCTGTTAGACCCGCTTTCTATGTGATGGGAAAGCAGTCTGTGAGACCACCCTCTCCAGAGGGTCTCCCACTCTATTCCGCCAGAGGTTTCAGAGTATCCTCCAGGACCTCGCAATGAAGACCTCCATACTGGTTGGAGGGCTGTCTTACATTGCAATGGAGGGTCATGTGTGAAGTTCGGGAGGTTCGGGAGGCCTCTAGCTTTCGTCGAGGGTCTCTGACAGTCTCTGACATTCCTTATGTTATTTGATCCTTTGGTGCCTATGTTATTTTTATTCAAGTCATGGTTGTCTTGTACTCATGTTATTTCAATTATCTCGTACTTTCTTCATGTTTTAATCTACTTGTTGCGATGTTCTGATTAACGGAAACATCAGATCCGGGCAAGCATATTAATGATCTCGGAGGCAACAGCAGGCTTGGAGGAGCCGCTATACTGATATTGACAAAAACGAGTTACAAAGATATCAATGTAGGTGGGGTAGGGTATAACACGCGGGTACGAGACAGGGCCAATGAGACTAAACAGACGACGAATGCAGGCACGAGCGACACATGATGCGAAAAGAGCAGATCAACTAAAAACGTCCAAAAACACTTGAGCAGCGAATGTAGGCATGAGCGACACATGAGGTGAAAAGAGAAAATCAACGACAAACATCACAAAACGCTCGAGGAGCAAGGAGGACATTAAGTAGCGGGAGGAGGCCTTGGGGGATTGGGCAGATCGCGACGGAATGCTCGTGGTATAGCATCATAGTCCAAATGAGCACCTTCATCCCATCTCGAATCCTGAAATCTCCTACCGGGGCCTTGAGGGTATCCTCATCAGTAAATCACAAATTTCTCCACAGAATGTACACAAATCATGTTCCCACGACAGTGAGCCACAAAGTCCACAGTTCCGCCAAAGTCACAGCCAACAGTGGCTGCAAAGTATACATTGTCTCCAGTTACTCACAGTTCTACAGTATAATTCAAGAATTTATCAACTAATATAGGTAGTAGTTACATAGTACTTTTCTCTAGGTCTATACGACTCAGTTTCGTACGATATGACTTGGCTTCAAATTGAATGATCAAACTTAAACAGCCGCAGTGAAGATAGTTTAAGATCTGAGTGAGACGCATATGTTCATTCACGCCTGAGAGGACATACAACAAATAACACTGCATAGCGAAATATTCATGCAACAACAGCATATACATAAGTTGAGTATCATAATAATGTGAAGAGGGAGTGCTCGGATCAATCAAGCTGGACGGTGAGGTGACGACCACGTTCAGTATCTTCTACTGGGATAATCAACCTCCTGCATCAAGTTTCGTATCGTTAGCTTACCAGTTTGTAGGCGGCCATCGCGTGTTTGAGTCGGATGAGGAAAATGACTCCATCCATTCTTCTTAAATGCGATTCACATGCACCCTAATCCAACATCCGCGTCCTCCAGTCATTTTTCTGCTTCTTCAGCTCGATATCGGAGTAAGTTTGCCAACACTTCGTTCTCGCGTATTATACAGTCCACCAGTGTCTTTTGCGCTAGATAAACTTGCCGCTTAGCTCTTACAAGGTCCAACACCAGGTTGGCCTCAGAGTCGGTTGGATCCTGTATGGACTGTTAAAATGTAAGGTACATCGAAAAAGCGAATTTCAAGATCGACATCACCAAGGAATTGACAGAATGAAGAACATTGTATATGTCATATGCACCCGATGGTCCTTCGCGATGATGTAAACGGGAGATCTGCTTGTCCATCCCTGATGCGCGTGCTGATAGAGATCGCAGTTTGGTTATGTTCATGGTAGTATTGTTTAAGTCAGTATCGGAAAATGCCGAAATATCGATCAGAAGGTTAATGATGACTGTCGTATGTCTCACCCTTACCCTTATGCCTCAATGTCCATCGTGCGGAAAAATTCTGAAGGACCACACATCTGTCGCTCGCCATATGAGCCAGCCCCGGTCTGGCTGCAACACGTGGCTAGAAGATATCATCAAGCTTAATTCCCTCATTCCACCCTTGGACCCAGTGAATATCGAGCACGACATTTCTCATGAACCAGAACTCCAAAGTCTTCCAAGTCAAAGGACACAAACGTCAAGACTACATCAGCAAAAGTGAAGGAATCAGGTGATGGGCCTAGAGCCACTCAACTAGGCTGGTATGGTCCACGATGGAAAAACTTCCTTGAGGTTACGAAGAGCGAGTGCCGCGCCCAACACGCGATAGAGAACCCATTCCCCAAACTAGCGAAAGATTTGACATGTTCCATCAACGAGATACTCATGGCTTCGCTCGTCGAATGGCTCGAGGGTGGTCAACAAGTCGAAGAGGGTAGGTCTTTTTTGCTGTCGAGATATTTTACTGACGTGTCTACCAGGTATTTGGCCTGATCGCAAGCATGATATGGCAAAACTGGTGTGTGCATTCATTGGCACGCATCCGATATCTAACGTGCTGTTATGTTAGCTGTATGAGGATTTATCAACGTGGCGCTCGGACCTCAAGAAGACCGTTGCCAGTATTGTGCCCTCCATGTACGACCTCATACCTCCATCTCATGTCCCACCCCAACAACGTGCTGCCTGGGTTGAAGAAGCTGCCACGGAGTTGCTCAAAGACGCTATTTTCTTACGCAACGGTGTAGATGAAAATGGGAAAACCGAAAACGCCTCTCATCCTGTGCTCCGCGAGGCTTCTATCTCTTTCTTCTATACAGGGTCTTACCGTGTTGCTCGCAGGAGACCTGAGGTCTTCCAGAAGTCTTTACTGCTAGAGTGCTTGGCACTGGTTTGCACCGCGGTATTTTTTCGTCCTTCCATGTCCTACTAACAACACACTGACCACATGTTTGATAGGTTAATTGTGTCCTAGATGGCTTTGCTAAGAACGGCAGCGGAAAATCATTTCCGAAGTTCACCGCAAAGGAATACTCTTCTTTGTATACTGCTATGCTCACTAACCTGGAATCGATCATGCGTGACCCTTACCATGGACCGAAATTAGCGCGGCAACTTCGTTCCTGGGCTGCAGCTGGATGGCAAGGAGTTTTTGCTTTCGAAGTATTGCATGCTGATGAAGTTCTCACAGGGCGGAGTCCTACAAAGTCGACGGCAATGTGAATGACGCTTCGAGACATTCTCATTTGAAAATCATCCTTGATTGACGTCTTTCTATTCTTGACATTATTGCCCCGCATTGATTCTATCTCGAGCGTCGTTTAGTGTAGTATGCATCTGATTGAATGCTATTATTGATTTTGTCGATTTTTTGCTTGTGTGTACATGTGTGAACAGTCGAGCAGCTAGCAGCAGCGGCACAATTATATTTTATTGGTACAAGAGCCCTTCTCTGGGTGTCTGTGAGTTATCTGTACAGAGATCTACAGAGTGAAGTAGTACTGTAGTGAGCTGTATAGAAGGGACCAAGCTGTCGGCCTGTCACACTGTACAGTTCTGTACAGTTCTGTACAGAACCGAGTGATTTACTGATGCCTTCCTCGCGGTAACTCCCTCCACCAACTCGACGACTATGATAGGGAGATAGTGATTGCCCACGCTCATCGGGGTCATTGTGCCGGGACCTGTATCCACCTTCATGAGTATAGCCTAAGTCACCCCCAGGACCGTACCGGGTCGGGTAGGCATGTTCGCGCTCACTAGGACCATAGTTACCATGAAAATCGGACACAGGTGAGCTGTCTCGAGTATTCAAGTCACTTTCCATACGAATATCGCCAGATTCATAAGGATCTTGAGGCGGACCATAGCGGGGATTGCGATGGTAGAATGCGTCACGGGGGTGAAGAGTGCCACGGTCGAGGCCACGCGCAGGTTCATGGGAGTACCCTCGGGTGTAAGGATAACGAGGATCAACATCCCAAGGATTGCGAAGGCCATCATGAGGGTCACGTACGGCCTCATGATGGTTGCGTGTAGGGTCGCGAACAGCACTTCGAGCATCTTCATGAGGTTCACGACCATCTCGAGGGTGACGGGGAGGCTCACGACCATCTCGAGGGTCACGGAGAGGCTCATGATCATCTCGAGGGTCACGGACAAGGTCGCATGGAGGGTCATGATCATCTCGAGGGTCACGGACAAGGTCGCGTGGAGCGCGTGGAGGGTCATGATCATCTCGAGGGTCACGGACAAGGTCGCGTGGAGGGTCATGGAGAGCATTGCGCAGTGGGCTGTCACGAGGGGCATCATGGGGGAGGTTATCATGTGGACGCTCGTCCTGAGTCTTGTGAGGAGTGAGGGGACGAGGGGTGTTGGAGTCACGAAGAGGCTGCTGGTCGGGAATATTGGGGGCCGCTGCATTCAATGGGGCGGTTGGGGGTAGTTCTTCCTTATCTCCTACTACTTCATCCTTCGTCTGTGCAGACTTCTCCTCCAAAGGATCAGACTGGATGTTAGCTGAACCAGTGGCTTCAGGGATGACGCCCATTGTGGTTGCAGAATTAGCCTTCACGCTGTTGTCGACATCAGACTCAGAGTCCGAGTTCCCGTACACCATACGCAGGCCACGATTCATCACCACCTGAGAGCCCTTGGTGACTGGGCGTGGTTTAACATGTTATAGAGCATGTAAATTAAAATCACTTGAATCAATGAAGTTAAGAATGAAATGTACCCTTTTTAGACTCATCAGAAGGTCCGCCTCGAAGGCGCATTGCTTTACCAGCATTAACTATCAAGCTTTCAGCAAACAGTAAGGCGGATGCACATGGTACTCACTATGTTCTGGTGATGGAGGTCCATCGGTTGACGATCCCACTGTTAATGGGGATAGTGGACCGCCTTTCGCAGGGAAAGTAGTTGAGGTTGGCAAGGGAGGCGGAGGTGCCTTGGATTGCACATTATTCTTACCTCGCCCAACTTTCTTCCCCACTTTTGAAGTGTTAGTCTTTTCAATTGACGGGGCAATCTTCTTTGACGCACGTGATGTATTCGCGGACTTGAGCTTCCTCTTCTTTCCACGTCCTGCTTCTTCATACTCAGAGTCGGGCTCTCCCACAGGATTCTCTTCGGTAGACGTAACTTCGATAACCTCACTCGGAGTTCCAGATGGCATGGGAACGGCTTTGGAAGGACGCGGCAGTGGTAAAGGAAGTCGAACAACCTTGAAAGGGCGTGAGGGTGGAGGTACAACTTCGACTCGCATTTTGTAGTTAGGCTTTCGCACGTTCACTTGAGGTAGGGGCTCGAGCGCAGAAGTTCCAACTGCATCATTGACACTTACACCCTCCAATGATTCATCATCAGAGGGTTCATCTTCGGAGGGTGGTATAGGGTGCTTGGGTGCTTTAACACCCTTCTTGACCTTCGTAGTTGCTGTGCTGGGCTTGAGGCGACGAAGACCATTGTGATCAGTATGGCCGTCAAGGAACAACCGTCGCGCGCCATGATGGGGCCATTCAGAAGGAGGTGCCTCGCCCTCGATTATGGGCTTCTCTGAAGCTATTGCAGCCGCTATATATCGTGTAAGTATAACATTGTTACCCATAATATGATACGTACCTCAATCATCGTCGGGAAATTTGATGATGCGCATAGTGCCTGCCTTCAATGAATCGACAAGTGCAGCGATCTCCTTATACATCAGCGCCCCAATGCCTTTGTTTAATGCATGTTTACTGTGAGCTTCACTGGGAAATAGGCACTTGTGTGCAGGATATCCTTGGATGCTGAGATTGGCTTCCAAGAGTGTGGCTGGCATGAGCTTCCAAGGGAAAATCTTTCCGCCGTGTATGTTGCAGCAAAATTTGGCTGGTGCGATGCAGGATATATCAGGCTAAATGAAGATGAGTGGCAATGGTTGCACATACCAGCTTGCCTGGTGATTTCCTGCTTCACGAATTTCAAGTTATCCTCCTGTCCTCCCTCCACAACATCAGAAGCCTGGTCTATGTCGTGGGTAATGGTCGGTGTCTGTTTTTGATGACTATCGTCCCCGGTTTCTGGAAAGGCATCATCAACCGCAGATAGCGATGTGGTGTTACTGGTTAGGGCTATGTAAGCATCATGTAGCATGAACATAAATGTACTTACTACACGTGGGCCTTTAAATGACCGATGATCATGTCATCGCTGGCACGGCATCGCATTTCCCAGAACTACGAGTTACTGAGTACGTGTTGACGTTGAAGGTGAAAATGAGCTTACCCCACCAGCACCAGGTGTGTTTGTAAGAATGACCAAGCGAACCATCTTCATTAACCACTTTACCACATAATACAACGGCTGCTTCAAATCCAAATCTAGCGGAGCTGGACTCGAGCTATAACATATGTTAGACAATGTTGTCACTTCAGCAGAGATTACGCACGATGCTCGTCACACTCCGATAGTGTTTTTGGAATGCTTGTCCGCGCTGGGCCAATAGTTTGGGGAGACGAGCTCAGGAGAGCTACTTCCTCATGCTTCGATAGGATGTCTTGATAGGTGTCGGGAAAGGTGTCCTTGAATTTCTCGTAGCATTTTCTTCGCAATGTTGCACCTATGAAAGAATATAAGCATGCAGCATCATGCCGTAGTTTCATATGAACTTACTAGGTGTCCCACTGCCTTCTGATTTCTCTTTTTCACAGCGGCCGAGCTCCTCCTGCAAGTGGTCCTTGAAGTAATTGGCGTACAGATTCCAGTAATTAGTGCCGTTCACACTGCGTCCTTGAGACTTCAGGTATAATTGATTAGTTGAGTCATGGGGAGGGCGGTGGACGCTGCGAGCTCAAGAAAGTGACGCTCAATGCCCACAAACCCAGTGTCGAGTGCTGCATTCATATCTGCTGACCTGCGGCCAGTTACCGCTTGATCCTCCTGGTGCATTCTCGGCTCACTCTCTTCAGGGAACCGAACGCGGTAGGTGGTAGCCGGAGAATAGTGACCTAGGTCCAACTTTGGACTAGGATCTCTTGTTGAGGCAAGGAGTGCATTATCAGTGGACGCAGAGGCACCAGGAGTCTTACCGCCCACCATCCTTGAGTGGTGTTGGCGGGATGATGTTTGTGGCTGGAATAGGATGGGCATGATCTGAGGCGGTACATATGGTGCAGGATGCAGGGTGAATGGTGAGTTCTGCATCAATCCCGAAGACGGTTGGCCTGCTGGATCCAGCGAACATCCGCGAGACATGAGAGGCTGACCAGATGAACTGGCGGGAAAACGAAAAGGCGTGTGTGAAGGCAGAGGTGCAAGGTGGGTTGTGTTCTGCGCATTGGTAGTTTTACAGTCTTGCACGTTGGTCACAGACGGTGCAGGCCACAGCGACTTGTCGCCCGCTCCAGCCATGCCTAGAGCTTGATCTCCGAGTAATCCAGCCGTGAAAGTATCAGGCTGCATCATTCCGAAATCACCAGATGGGTTTTGCTGCATCCAAGGAGACTGCTGGTCCATAGGGCCGTAAAACAAATCCTGCAGTTTGTGCAGGACCTTGTAGTGGAGGAAAGGGTGAGTTTGTGCCGACTGTAAGCCACGTTCAGCGTAAGCGATGACGTATCGCTTGTTGAAGTTGAAGCACCGTCCTGCACCACGTGGTGGAATGGACCAACGGAAGCTGAACGTCGTTAGAGGTATTTTGATAGGCCTGGCGTCGGGCAGAGGCGTCCTTGGACAATACCGACGTCCCGCACTGTGGCCTTGAGTCTGGTCCTCAGCCATGAGGGAGTCAACTCAGCAGGCGGTGGTGCTTCATATCGACGACCTCCGCCAAACTGTTCCTCAACATAGTCGAAGGATGCAGGGGATGAGCCCATGTAGCTTGGACCAGGAGATGGCTGTTGGTCGACACCAGAGGCATTTCTGGCTTTTGTTGCGTCATGTCTGCAGTTAAGATGTCAATGACAGAGCAATATTTGGTACGTGGGCATGCGTACCTATATACAACAGGCGATGGCGAGAATATATCGGAGTGAGATGTTTGAAACCTGATCTCCAGCGCATCGTAAGTATAGACATTATACTGACACAAGAGGGTTGTCGCTTACCAGATCGGGGGTATGTTCAACGAGGGTAACGTCGAGGTGGTCTGTCTGTTGAGCGGATCGCGTAAAAATACTAAAATTGAGGGCAGCATGCGCATAGGCATCATTCCAAGTAGTAACACGAAAGAATGTTGCTTACCAGAACAGAGGGACGTTCAACGAGGGTAACGTTGAGGAGATCTGTTTTTTGGGCGAATTGTACAAGATGCTAAATAAAATTGAGGGGAATACTGGAGGCGAAAGAAAACGTACCCCAAGGGCTCATACTTAAGACGCATAACCACAGCGTTGCTTGGTGGAAGGACCATCGGTTCATTAAGACTAAAAAGAGATAGATGAGCATTGATAGAGAGGCTACATATGAGATACGAATTGATTTTACAAAGGCTCTGTGGAGGGTCAGAGAGCTACACTCACAATATCGTGCCTCTTGCGGCGAGGCTCCAAGGAGGGTTCCGTACAAATCACTAATGGTGTTAACGAGACTCAATCAGATTGAAAATAAAACTAGTACTGAGTTTGAAACGTACTAATGGAGTCACAGACTCACAGCCACCCAACGTACTGCCAACTGATGCGGAAACAATGGTAAGATGTAGGTGAGAGTGCGGTGGTTGAACGAAACTTACTTACAAATAGCCGTCATCCCACCAACGCAATCAGACGAGCAAATTTTCCTTTTTGGTCAGACCGCGTGAAAAATTTGGCCAGCGGCGAGCGCCCAGCGCCCTCACTTAATTACTCCCGCAAACAGCCTCATGCATGCTGCATCTGTGATTAATCATCGAAGGCCATGCATGATCTATCTGCGATAGTTGCGTACCACGACCTCTCGCTTCGTGAGCATCGAGTCTTTGCGGATGCCCTCAAGAACAACCTGCTCACCATCAAGACCATCACCAAACAAGGTGCCCTCGCAAATCTTGTGGCCTCCCGCAGCCGTGTCATCATCGAGGAAGCACCTGCACCTCATTCCGACCACACCCATGGGTGGCGCTGGTATGCGAATGGTCGATGTGATCGGCTGGGTCTTCCTCGCCTCAAAGTCAACCACAGCTCTCCTGAGTCACCTTCTGCACAATGTCCAGCTCCTGGGCCATTGTCTTGTGGACGAAATCCTGCATCATCTCTTGCATGGTGCCGGCCTGCTCGTGGGCCGCTATCTGGTGCACGCGCTCCTGTAGTGGCTCACGCAATGTGTCACCGGCAGAAACTCAAGATGTTCGTTGAGGTCCCACTCCCCCCACCCTCCTGGAGGTCGAGTTTCAATCCAGGACGAGACCTGTCACTGGTAGGTAGCGTCCAGGAGCTCATTCCGCAGATAACCTGCATTGGGCAAGGTTCGCAGAGTTCTGATGGGACTGCTCGTGGGGAAGATGAAGCCGAGGCAGAGGTGGATGAGCTTCTGGCGTCCCTTTGAAGTAAAGTGGGGCTGAGAGATGTCACGCTTGGGGTTATGTAGTGCTAGAATCTTTTTTGCCATTGCTCACTTGTTTGGATTTTGATACGTACATTGTGAGCGGTGTCGTTTAAGACATGGAGGTATAAAAGAAGATTGAACGTTTGAACCGTGCTAAGATCCTTCATAAACATGAGGCAATTGTGAGCCAATGAGATTGAAGATACCAATAGTGCTGAACTTGAAAGACATATGTAGAGGCATTGACCACTTATCACGCTGTCTGGACTAGCCTCGTCGACGCTAGCAACACGCCCCATCATGCTCATACAAAGATTTTGACAAGAACTTCATTGTGGATGGCCATATCACATTTCAACAGGTAACTAGGTGGTACAGCAGCGAGATGTTCATATCAACTTTGGTTGACTTTGACTATTTGTCCAATCACTAACCTCACCATGGGCCGCCGAGCTAAGTACCTCACATCGGAAGAAAAACTAGCAGCTGCTCGTCAACATACGGAATCATATTTACAGTCAAAACGGTAGGTATCATTCAGTGACTTGTTATTGCAACGTTGTTGATATGTTTGGCAGAGGCAAGATCATTCGACAGGCTCAGAATGCTCGTGCCTACGCCAAACGTCATGGTCGACGCGGACCTCATACAACTCCTAGGGCCCTGCACAACCCTCTACCGTCTTCAATCTCACAGTTTGCCAATCCTCCTCTTCCCAAATCATTTCTCTTTCACCAATCGCTCCATGGTTCTGACTTGATCGATGTTTCGGATCTCTCCCAGTGGGATAAAGCCCCGCCTTACAATTCTCTGCCTCCACCCGACTCACCCGAAGAACAGCGTTTTACACGAATCTCTTTGACGTGATGCACGGACATAATTTGCGTGTGGATAGGGAATCTCGCGCTCATCGTCAAGCTGTGTATGATGCAGGAGGGGCGTCTGAAGTTTTGGAGGAGCTTCGAGACGCACAGAAGAGGTTGCTTGCAGGCTGGGATGACCTGAATGCTCGTATCGCTAACAACCTACAGGTATGTGGAAGACACAAGCTTATGGCTGAGTGCTACCGCCATGGTGTCGCGCGGAGGATCTTAACTTACCAGAGGGAGGTTGATTTGCTAGTTACTGGGCAGAATCCATATTGTCTTAGTCCATAATACCTGTTATTGTACTACTCTACTTCGAATCATGCCTGTAAACTGGTAATGCAAGAACCATAGTCCGCAGATAGTATCGTAGATCGTCCATGTCCTGCTCTCGTACTCCTGTAATATGTTTGCCGCGTACAATAGCAAAAATGTCGCCAAAACCCATACACCACAGTCGAAATCATTGTTCTGAAGACGTTGGACCTAAAACAACACGAAGTGGTCGGCAAAGTTGTGAAAAATGGAGGATGAAACTCACGTTCAAAGGTCGAGCAACCCAGCCTTCAAGGTCAATATTAACACGATATTCGTGTTGGCGCGCAATAGCAAGGAACCGAACAATTAATCTCATTATATCCTTTCATTAAGATCCGATCAGTCAAACGCAAACGCATGATTTAAATTGAACCCACTTCGACGTCCTTTTGCCAAGGCTGCCTGTCACCTAGGCTATCAAAAAGATGAAGTTCTTTTGTGGACAGCCGGATGACACATAGCACCCAGTGCCCAATGCCCGACGGACGATGAATAGGAAGTACCCATATATCCTTTTCCCAATAACGAACCCATGATGTATTGCGCCAAATGACATTGTCTGGCGCATTGTAACGAATACGGGGAAGATCGTGGGTTGAGAGGATGGCGCATTGTGCACCCGATGTCCTGAGTTGAGAGTGCCAGAGAAGTATGGCACAACTGTTGATGCATACATCATTCAGGCGTGCTGTAGGAGAACTAAGGAAACCGATGTCCCTAGGGTCAAATATCTGATACGGGATTCCATCCGAGCTAGGTTGTACTCGGGAGACAATTTTGCCTGATATGAGAATGCCGCGCTCACGCAATGGAACATTAAAATCATCCGCAAGAAGAGATTCTAGTATGATACATCAGTGCCGTATTCCTGACAGTAAATGTCAACCCACCTCAGGAAGTTCCCAATGAATGACGGCAGTAGCTTCGCGCACATGATCAGTTGAGTCATCATCATCATCATCCCACTCTACCGTGCCTATCTGACCCTCCAGAACGTCAGCAAGCGCTGTTTGTTCAGAATCAATGGGAGGAGGATGGTCAGGATCAGCAATGGAAAATTCATCCCCACCCTCGAGATCTGGCGCTGCAGGTATGCCAGCATTGATGGCAAGAAGTGTCGTGCTGCGCGAGGTTCCCGAGAGGGTGGTAGCTACCTCCAGTGCATTGTTGACTAGGCTAGCGAAGCATGCCGGAGAAGCTAAGGAATTGGACCATCGAGATTGAAGTCGGACAAAATTAGCATGCCGTTGCTGTAATGGGACAGCAAACGGTTCATCTAAGTTAGATTACACATCAGCAAAAAGTTGCTAGAAGAATAGAATCCACTCCCTTTCTGGCAACCGAAGAGCGAGTTCGAGCGCTGCCAGCTCATCACCAAAGAAACGACAAAGATTATCAGCCTCAATGCTGAGGCGGATATGTTCTTCTTCACATCGATCCCGTTTGAGGAGTGCACGTATACCGTCCCTGATGCGTGAGTCCTCCAACCATCGGGGAACTTCTCCTACCGATGGTGTAATCCATACATCTTCCATTAATTTAGGGTCGTTGCGTAGTTCCGTAAGTTTCGTTGGAAGAGGGGAAGGCAGGGGAATCCCCCAACTCGGTTCGTAAAGGGAAGCTAACCGTTCACAGTAGGAGTTGAATTTTCGAATAGCGGTCATGAGGGCAGGTTGGCGCTTTGCTATAGCTTTGCGCGTATGCTGATGGAGCTTAGTGCCTGTAGGTAATTAACAAAGTATACCACTGTATTAACAATGGGGTTCGAACTCACCTAGAGCTTGGGGCGCCTCCAACGGCGCGGTCAAGTTTGTCCCACTCGAAGAAGCTTGCAACGGCACGTTTGCGAACATTAATTTTGAGGTCCCGCGCCATTAAAAGGGTACGAACAAAATCAAGATTGACCCCTTGAAGTTCAGGGAACCGATCATGAACGTTTAGAGATGAGTAAAGAGCCTCAACTTTGTCCATTAGCCGACTATGTCCCCTCTCCAGGCTCAGCAGAGCTTCGAATGTATCGTCAGAGGCCGATTCTTTTTCTAGCATTACTCTGGTAGTCTGTAGTGCTCTGTCCGATGCATCGAGATCTGCCTGGAGGGCCAACACGGTGTCCAGCTCTTTCTTGAGGCGAGATGGAGGTCTTGGAGGACCGTTTATCAATACTAATGCACTATAATAAAATGAACTCACGAGCACGTATGGATAACTGTGAATGCCGTTGGTGGGACCACTGAGACCGTAACTCGTCGATAGGGATTTCGCATCGGTCTAGTACATCTTGTGCTGCAGACCCTTGTTCTTTGATGCCACGTCTAAGGCGACGTTTGATCCAATCACCGAGATCAGCGCGCATTTCGGACCCTATGGCTGCGGCTTGCCGATCAATCAGCCAGAGGCGACGTTGACGCTAAAGAAGGTTTCGCGTGAATAGGGTTATAATGAAATTGAGGCGGGACGCACGGAAGAGGTCCTCTCAATACCAATCAGGCGAACAAAGCGCGACCAAAGACGCTCGGTCCCTTCCCCGTCGGACAGGCCAAGCCCAACGCACATTCGTGGGTTATAAATGAGCTGACATGCCCACTCATGGCCGTAGGCATTGCAGTCGTCGCAAAACGAAGTCGTGTGGTGATACTTTCAGGAAGGATATCATACTGGAGAGGTGTGAGCGAGCAATCTAAACGTTAGTGATAGCATACTTTTGCGAGGGATCGCGCCAGAACACATCCAACGTCATATAAAGCAACAACTGTTGCCTGGTGCGGGAGTAATGAAAACAAGTGTTGGAGGAGGGCTACAGAGTATTTCTGTTTTCTCCAGGAGAATCGATGTTAGCGAAAAACAACGGGATATCATGGCGACAATTAATGCCATAATACCTGTGTCATCGAAGTTATCCATCGCGGTCTTCTGCTTCTTGCCGTCAGCAGCCTCATAAGAAGTTTCACATTGGTCCACAGCCTCGTCAGGGATGAGGGAAGCATAAGTTCTTGGAGGATGCTTATGTAGGGCGTCTATCCGGCGGCCGATACCATCAACGAAGGTTTTTGGGATAAAGTATGTAGGGTCATAGAAGGGTGGACAATCGCCAGCTGCGCGTCGGTGGCGGTGATGGAAATTCCCATCCGTTGCAACATGAATATCGCCTCCATCGTCTGGGGATCTACCATAAAGTATGCCCCCGAAACAAGCAGGGCATCTTTGAACCAGAAGGGGCGCGCATCGACCTGGATGTAGGGTAGGAGAATGAATTTCAGGGACGTCAGATGTTGCTTGCAAGGTCATGATGCGGTCCCGGCTTTGTTGGAGAAGGGTCTCGAGTTGTTGTTCGACTTGGACTTGCAGTATGTCAAACCACTGGACAGCATAGCCGAGACCTCTGCGAAACGGGTCCTGGATAAGTCCGCCCTTCCAAAGCATGTTAGTAGTAATTTAAATACACAATTGAAACTTACTTGTGCGTCTGTCATCTGAAATCCCCGTCGAGAATAATGAGTCTTTAATGCTGATGCGAGAGCATTAATTGCATCACATGAACGCTCAAACAATGTGCGATAGAATGAAAGTAGATCCACAGACACAGCCATCCGAGGCTGTGATGGAGCGGTTGGGAATAGACCATGGTGGACCAGAACCTGCGGGAGACTGGAGCACGCGCAACTTAGTACATCTATAGATTCAAATCCTACACAAATGTCAACGCACACCTCCGAGTCTTTGTTGCATAATGATAGGCTTACGATCGAAGAATAAACAAACCAATGTGGTCTGTTTGGGTGAGCACGATGTTGTCTCACATGCAGATATGACTGGGCGGATGATCTCTAGAGTTTTGCCCTGGGTTCGTCCGAAATAGCGAAGTAAATGGTTGACGAGGGTTGGCACAAGTGCCGTCCAGGAATAATACAGTGAGTTGGTTGATTTATCTGGCAAAATCCGTCGTTTGACTGGCGTGTCAATTGCCGGGGTGTCAGACTTGGAGGTTCTAACATTCCGACGTCCTCGGAGTGAAGTGGGTGGGCATCATCAACGTTTATGTGTTGGGCGGTATCATTGCAGTCCCCAGCGTGAGCAAGGTCAGCAGAAAGTACTTGTGGGTCTGATTTTTCACCTCGCGGCTTCATAAGTTGCTGCATTTCAGCTAGAAGTCGGCGACGCTTCGCCTCCGCACCCGGTATCTTGATCAATGTTTGTGTTTTCCGTTTGTCTCGAGCTTTCCTCGGGCTCACAAAGTGGTGGCCTAGCCCTGAAGATGTGAGCTGAGATTTGCGAGTGGGATGAGGTGTGGAGGACGACATTGTGGAGATAAGAGAAGGACATACCAGTATGAAGAAGTATCAACAAGGCTCCAACGCTAAGTTTGTGGAAAGCACGTGAGGGATGCGCTGGAGGTATGGGACATATTTCTAGAGGTCTGCGAGAGGTGTCGTGAGAGGGTTTTTAGGTATTTTAGAGGCGCGAAGGGGTTCTGGGAGGGTGGAGCTAGAGGGACGCGAGGGAAGCGAGGTGGGCTAGGAGTAAGTGTTATTAATAGATGGGGGGAGGGTGGGTCTCAGAGACCACTTTCCCATAACATAGAAACCGGGTCTCTTGGACCCTTTATAGGCACCGAGAACTGATGCCTGAGGTGTGCCGTCCAGGCATATGAAGCACCTATGACAACTGCCACCCACGCATATGAAGATGGTATGACTACTGCTTCCCGCGCATATGAAGACACTATGACTACTGCTGCCCACGCATATAAAGAATGTGAGGACCTTGCCTGCTTGGAGGGCGAAGTTACTGTTTCAATGCTTCAAGAAGAAGGCAAAGAACTTCTGAACGCTCTACATCAGGAAAAGCCTCCTGGGCAAAAATTGTAATAATTTGCGCTAAACGATGTTATTCTGATAATTCTATCTAATTTCAAGTTTTAGGAATAAAACGGCTAAAAGACGATAATGTACAATGGAATTATCGAGACTTATTTGAAAAATACAGTAAGTGTATCTATCTAGATACGAGTTCAACCAAAAGTGTTACAGTCATCTAGAACTGTATCACTCGACCACTCTCGCAGGACGACGGCACCGAAATTCGGTAGAAGATGGGCACTCCGCACGATCTTCGACAATGGCACAATGCTTGCCACTTTTGCGCCACCAAGCAAGGAATGCGAGACCTTGTAAAGGCCGTGGTGTCGATCGGGAGCCAACAGAAACGACGAGAACCATTCGATATAGGTACAATGTATGTCAGTAATAGCAACACAATAATGAGATCACAGCTCACAAACAGCTGGCAGGCAACGACTTCGATCGGCATGGCTCTTGCTCGAAGTGGGATCACACACTCACTTCCTGTAAATGGCGGGCAACGACTTGGATCAACATGGCCCGAGCTCGAACGAGGATTGACACACTCACAAGCTGCGAATGGCGGGCAACGGCGAGCATGCACGTTTGAACAGTGGCAAACGACTTTGCTTGAACAACAATTGACCACGTCATTTTTCACACGGTCTCACGTGTCACGTTTAAACATCAATTTTTCTTACAAGTTCAACGACTTCGTTCTCAACCTTCCACCATCATGATGCCACACATCATCTCGCATGCCTCCAGGTGTGTCCTTTATTTTGTTCATTGTATTGTACTAATGTGTTTGCCCTGGTGCAGCCTACCCTCACAGTTAACCTTATAGCCTTGCCCCAAAATTATCCTCAGTAAGTCTTCTATTTATTTTTTTCTCGTCTTTCATTCTCTCGCTCACTGCTCTCAGTGTCTCGTCCTCCTTTCGGCGTCTAGTCAGTGTCTCGTCCCCTCTCTGCGTCTTCTCCCCTTTCGGCATCTTGTCCTCCTCTCCGCATCTCTCCACCCTGGGCATTGTGCCTTCACCACGCGCCTCCTCGTTTCTGTCGAG
The DNA here is from genome assembly GCF_016647625.1 of Suillus subalutaceus. Lineage (NCBI taxonomy): Eukaryota > Fungi > Basidiomycota > Agaricomycetes > Boletales > Suillaceae > Suillus > Suillus subalutaceus. Next base: position 215,394 of record NW_024540332.1, read on the forward strand.
CCGCTTTGTCATGCTCATTCATGTAGTACGTGAACGCATCGACGAGCGCATTTAATTCATCATAGTTGTCGAGGATACCAGTGGAATCTGGTGTGGGAATGGCAGTAAGTTTTGCCGGTGTGGATGGTGCCGTTTGACATGCCGGATACTGACGCTACTCGAAGGGCTTTGAAACTGAAGGGCAATGATCATCTCGCCAGTGAGCATCGAAATGCTCTGTCGCTACTCGACCTGGATGGCATGGCCGACGATTAGGTTCTGATCCATTACTGTATTTCCGCATTCATTAGTGATTGTACCTAAATTCCTCGTACCCTCGTCATCAGCTGTTTCGCGATTACTTAAACACATCTTTTAATCCAATATTAGTCTTTTGTTCTTGTAACATTGCCTGGGACGCGTGATCTGTGAACCAACATTTGTAATAACGGCTTCTGCAATTCACCACAATTATGTCTAGTCAGCTAAATCTTGATAATTATCCAACACTGAGGAGGGGGTAAAAAAGTCCTTCTAAACTATATAATCTTCCTAATTCCCTAAGGCTGCTAATTAGAGCTAATTCTTGGATTTATCAAAGATTATCAAAATTTTGGCCGGGAGGTTTTTCCTGATGTAAGGAGAAGGCAAAAGAAGCTTTCGAACATTCTAAGGAGAAGGAGAAAGAAGCTTTTGAACGCACTAAGAAGAAGCAAAACTTTTGAACGCTCTCAGGGGAAGGAGAAAAAGCTTTGTGCTCACAGGCGAAGGCGGAGTTAATCAAGACTATTCTTGAAATCACCTTAAATCATCGCCTGGGTATATTTCACTGCCATGTTGTGACAGCAATCCCACTGACCCGCTTGCCTTCAGGGAGACCTTAATGTTGGGCAATGCAACCCAACATCAATGATGTTCTGGTCCGGAGGGAAGCTGAGGTGTCTCGGCTGCGAATGCAAGTTGCTTGAAACGTCTGTCGTGATAGATTCAGGTTGTGGAACTGTACGAAATGGTTGTATGATCGTGCAATATGGTGCTTAGTCTGGTATGGCGTATACATATTTGGAGAATGTCGGTCACCCTAGTGGCGAGAGTTACGGCGCTTGATGTACCTCTCAAGTATCCGTGATCCTATTTCAAGCGCATCAAGGCTGGGTATGTTCTGCTCCATAGCTTGTCTCAACTTGCATAACTTTTTCTAAACCGAAATCCGAACGTTTAT